>NW_027414864.1:0-154426 GCF_964106895.1 Numenius arquata
CACACAGTGTTTTCTGTCAGGTTCCGTAGAGTTCCGTAGGGGCCATAGGTTTTCTGTAGTGGCTGGTAGTATTCCGTAGGGGTCTGTAGGGTTCCGTAGGCACCTGCAGTGTTCTGTAGGAGCCCATATGGTTTTAGTGAGGTTCCGTTGTGTTGCTAAGGGTCTTGTAGAGTGCTGTCGGGTCCTGGAGTATTCTGTAGGGTTCCAGAGGGGCTTGTAGGGTTCCATCAAAATCTGTAGGCTTCCCTAGGGGCCCGTAGAGTCCCGTAGATTTCCGTAGGGCCCTGTAGGGTTGTGTAAGTGCCCGCAGGGGATGGTAGGAGCTTGTAGGGTGCCATATGTTTCCGGAGGCTTGTGTAGGGTTCCGTAGGGGCCGGTGGTGTTCCCTAGGGGCCTGTAGAGTCTCGTACGGTTCCGTAGGGGCCTGTGGTGTTCCCTAGGGGCCTGTAGAGTCTCGTACAGTTCCGTAGGGCCTGTAGGTTTCCATAAGCGCCCGCAGAGGTTTGAAGGGGCCCGTACTGTTCCGTAAGGATCCACAGGGCTCCGTAGAGCTTCGTAGGTTCCCTAGAGGCCTGTAGAGTACCGCAGGAGCCAGTAGTATTCTGTAGGGGCCCGTAGGGTTCCTTCCGTAGGGGCTGGCAGTGTTCCGTAGGGGCCTCTAGGGTTGTGTAAGTGCCCGCAGACGTCTGCAGGAATCCGTGGGATTCTGTAAGGTTCTGGAGGGTTCTGCAGGGTTCCGTAGGGGCCCGTAGAGTTCCGTAGTGGCTGGTAAAGTTCCGTAGGGTCCTGTGGGGTTCTGTATGGACCTGTAGGGTTCCGTAGGGGCCTGCAGGGTTCTGTAAGTGCCCGCAGGTGTCTGTAGGGTTCCGTAGGGGTCTGTAGGGTTCCGTAGGCACCTGCAGTGTTCTGTAGGAGCCCATAGGGTTTTAGTGAGGTTCCGTTGTGTTGCTAAGGGTCTTGTAGAGTGCTGTCGGGTCCTGGAGTATTCTGTAGGGTTCCAGAGGGGCTCGTAGGGTTCCGTCAAAATCTGTAGGCTTCCCTAGGGGCCCGTAGAGTCCCGTAGATTTCCGTAGGGGCCTCTAGGGTTGAGTAAGTGCCCGCAGGAGTCTGTAGGAGTCCGTGGGATTCTGTAAGGTTCCGGAGCGTTCTGCAGGGTTCCGTAGGGGCCCGTAGAGTTCCGTAGTGGCTGGTAAAGTTCCGTAGGGCCCTGTACCGTTCCGTAACTGCCTGCAAGGGTCTTTAGGCTTCCGTAGGGGCTGGTAGGGTTCCATAAAGTTCCGTGGGTTCCTGCAGAGGTCTGCAAGTGCCCGCAAGGGCCTGTAGGGGCACACAGTGTTTCTGTCAGGTTCCGTAGAGTTCCGTAGGGGCCATAGGTTTCCGTAGTGGCTGGTAGTATTCCGTAGGGGTCTGTAGGGTTCCGTAGGCACCTGCAGTGTTCTGTAGGAGCCCATAAGGTTTTAGTGAGGTTCCGTTGTGTTGCTAAGGGTCTTGTAGAGTGCTGTCGGGTCCTGGAGTATTCTGTAGGGTTCCAGAGGGGCTTGTAGGGTTCCATCAAAATCTGTAGGCTTCCCTAGGGGCCCGTAGAGTCCCGTAGATTTCCGTAGGGCCCTGTAGGGTTGTGTAAGTGCCCGCAGGGGATGGTAGGAGCTTGTAGGGTGCCATATGTTTCCGGAGGGTTGTGTAGGGTTCCGTAGGGGCCGGTGGTGTTCCCTAGGGGCCTGTAGAGTCTCGTACGGTTCCGTAGGGGCCTGTGGTGTTCCCTAGGGGCCTGTAGAGTCTCGTACAGTTCTGTAGGGGCCTGTAGGTTTCCATAAGCGCCCGCAGAGGTTTGAAGGGGCCCGTACTGTTCCGTAAGGATCCACAGGGCTCCGTAGAGCTTCGTAGGTTCCCTTGAGGCCTGTAGAGTACCGCAGGAGCCAGTAGTGTTCTGTAGGGGCCCGTAGGGTTCCTTCCGTAGGGGCTGGCAGTGTTCCGTAGGGGCCTCTAGGGTTGTGTAAGTGCCCGCAGACGTCTGTAGGAATCCGTGGGATTCTGTAAGGTTCTGGAGGGTTCTGCAGGGTTCCGTAGGGGCCCGTAGAGTTCTGTAGTGGCTGGTAAAGTTCCGTAGGGCCCTGTGGGATGCTGTATGGACCTGTAGGGTTCCATAGGGGCCTGCAGGGTTCTGTAAGTGCCCGCAGGTGTCTGTAGGGTTCCGTAGGGGTCTGTAGGGTTCCGTAGGCACCTGCAGTGTTCTGTAGGAGCCCATAAGGTTTTAGTGAGGTTCCGTTGTGTTGCTAAGGGTCTTGTAGAGTGCTGTCGGGTCCTGGAGTATTCTGTAGGGTTCCAGAGGGGCTTGTAGGGTTCCATCAAAATCTGTAGGCTTCCCTAGGGGCCCGTAGAGTCCCGTAGATTTCCGTAGGGCCCTGTAGGGTTGTGTAAGTGCCCGCAGGGGATGGTAGGAGCTTGTAGGGTGCCATATGTTTCCGGAGGGTTGTGTAGGGTTCCGTAGGGGCCGGTGGTGTTCCCTAGGGGCCTGTAGAGTCTCGTACGGTTCCGTAGGGGCCTGTGGTGTTCCCTAGGGGCCTGTAGAGTCTCGTACAGTTCCGTAGGGCCCTGTAGGGTTGTGTAAGTGCCCGCAGGGGATGGTAGGAGCTTGTAGGGTGCCATATGTTTCCGGAGGGTTGTGTAGGGTTCCGTAGGGGCCGGTGGTGTTCCCTAGGGGCCTGTAGAGTCTCGTACGGTTCCGTAGGGGCCTGTGGTGTTCCCTAGGGGCCTGTAGAGTCTCGTACAGTTCCGTAGGGGCCTGTAGGTTTCCATAAGCGCCCGCAGAGGTTTGAAGGGGCCCGTACTGTTCCGTAAGGATCCACAGGGCTCCGTAGAGCTTCGTAGGTTCCCTAGAGGCCTGTAGAGTACCACAGGAGCCAGTAGTGTTCTGTAGGGGCCCGTAGGGTTCCTCCCGTAGGGGCTGGCAGTGTTCCGTAGGGGCCTCTAGGGTTGTGTAAGTGCCCGCAGACGTCTGTAGGAATCCGTGGGATTCTGTAAGGTTCTGGAGGGTTCTGCAGGGTTCCGTAGGGGCCCGTAGAGTTCCGTAGTGGCTGGTAAAGTTCCGTAGGGCCCTGTGGGGTTCTGTATGGACCTGTAGGGTTCCGTAGGGGCCTGCAGGGTTCTGTAAGTGCCCGCAGGTGTCTGTAGGGTTCCGTAGGGGTCTGTAGGGTTCCGTAGGCACCTGCAGTGTTCTGTAGGAGCCCATAGGGTTTTAGTGAGGTTCCGTTGTGTTGCTAAGGGTCTTGTAGAGTGCTGTCGGGTCCTGGAGTATTCTGTAGGGTTCCAGAGGGGCTCGTAGGGTTCCGTCAAAATCTGTAGGCTTCCCTAGGGGCCCGTAGAGTCCCGTAGATTTCCGTAGGGGCCTCTAGGGTTGAGTAAGTGCCCGCAGGAGTCTGTAGGAGTCCGTGGGATTCTGTAAGGTTCCGGAGCGTTCTGCAGGGTTCCGTAGGGGCCCGTAGAGTTCCGTAGTGGCTGGTAAAGTTCCGTAGGGCCCTGTACCGTTCCGTAACTGCCTGCAAGGGTCTTTAGGCTTCCGTAGGGGCTGGTAGGGTTCCATAAAGTTCCGTGGGTTCCTGCAGAGTTCTGCAAGTGCCCGCAAGGGCCTGTAGGGGCCCACAGTGTTTCTGTCAGGTTCCGTAGAGTTCCGTAGGGGCCATAGGTTTCCGTAGTGGCTGGTAGTATTCCGTAGGGGTCTGTAGGGTTCCGTAGGCACCTGCAGTGTTCTGTAGGAGCCCATAAGGTTTTAGTGAGGTTCCGTTGTGTTGCTAAGGGTCTTGTAGAGTGCTGTCGGGTCCTGGAGTATTCTGTAGGGTTCCAGAGGGGCTTGTAGGGTTCCATCAAAATCTGTAGGCTTCCCTAGGGGCCCGTAGAGTCCCGTAGATTTCCGTAGGGCCCTGTAGGGTTGTGTAAGTGCCCGCAGGGGATGGTAGGAGCTTGTAGGGTGCCATATGTTTCCGGAGGGTTGTGTAGGGTTCCGTAGGGGCCGGTGGTGTTCCCTAGGGGCCTGTAGAGTCTCGTACGGTTCCGTAGGGGCCTGTGGTGTTCCCTAGGGGCCTGTAGAGTCTCGTACAGTTCTGTAGGGGCCTGTAGGTTTCCATAAGCGCCCGCAGAGGTTTGAAGGGGCCCGTACTGTTCCGTAAGGATCCACAGGGCTCCGTAGAGCTTCGTAGGTTCCCTTGAGGCCTGTAGAGTACCGCAGGAGCCAGTAGTGTTCTGTAGGGGCCCGTAGGGTTCCTTCCGTAGGGGCTGGCAGTGTTCCGTAGCGGCCTGTAGGGTTGTGTAAGTGCCCGCAGGAGTCTGTAGGAGTCCGTGGGATTCTGTAAGGTTCTGGAGGGTTCTGCAGGGTTCCGTAGGGGCCCGTAGAGTTCTGTAGTGGCTGGTAAAGTTCCGTAGGGCCCTGTGGGATGCTGTATGGACCTGTAGGGTTCCATAGGGGCCTGCAGGGTTCTGTAAGTGCCCGCAGGTGTCTGTAGGGTTCCGTAGGGGTCTGTAGGGTTCCGTAGGCACCTGCAGTGTTCTGTAGGAGCCCATAGGGTTTTAGTGAGGTTCCGTTGTGTTGCTAAGGGTCTTGTAGAGTGCTGTCGGGTCCTGGAGTATTCTGTAGGGTTCCAGAGGGGCTTGTAGGGTTCCGTCAAAATCTGTAGGCTTCCCTAGGGGCCCGTAGAGTCCCGTAGATTTCCGTAGGGGCCTCTAGGGTTGAGTAAGTGCCCGCAGGAGTCTGTAGGAGTCCGTGGGATTCTGTAAGGTTCCGGAGCGTTCTGCAGGGTTCCGTAGGGGCCCGTAGAGTTCCGTAGTGGCTGGTAAAGTTCCGTAGGGCCCTGTACCGTTCCGTAACTGCCTGCAAGGGTCTTTAGGCTTCCGTAGGGGCTGGTAGGGTTCCATAAAGTTCCGTGGGTTCCTGCAGAGGTCTGCAAGTGCCCGCAAGGGCCTGTAGGGGCACACAGTGTTTCTGTCAGGTTCCGTAGAGTTCCGTAGGGGCCATAGGTTTTCTGTAGTGGCTGGTAGTATTCCGTAGGGGTCTGTAGGGTTCCGTAGGCACCTGCAGTGTTCTGTAGGAGCCCATAAGGTTTTAGTGAGGTTCCGTTGTGTTGCTAAGGGTCTTGTAGAGTGCTGTCGGGTCCTGGAGTATTCTGTAGGGTTCCAGAGGGGCTTGTAGGGTTCCATCAAAATCTGTAGGCTTCCCTAGGGGCCCGTAGAGTCCCGTAGATTTCCGTAGGGCCCTGTAGGGTTGTGTAAGTGCCCGCAGGGGATGGTAGGAGCTTGTAGGGTGCCATATGTTTCCGGAGGCTTGTGTAGGGTTCCGTAGGGGCCGGTGGTGTTCCCTAGGGGCCTGTAGAGTCTCGTACGGTTCCGTAGGGGCCTGTGGTGTTCCCTAGGGGCCTGTAGAGTCTCGTACAGTTCCGTAGGGGCCTGTAGGTTTCCATAAGCGCCCGCAGAGGTTTGAAGGGGCCCGTACTGTTCCGTAAGGATCCACAGGGCTCCGTAGAGCTTCGTAGGTTCCCTAGAGGCCTGTAGAGTACCGCAGGAGCCAGTAGTATTCTGTAGGGGCCCGTAGGGTTCCTTCCGTAGGGGCTGGCAGTGTTCCGTAGGGGCCTCTAGGGTTGTGTAAGTGCCCGCAGACGTCTGCAGGAATCCGTGGGATTCTGTAAGGTTCTGGAGGGTTCTGCAGGGTTCCGTAGGGGCCCGTAGAGTTCCGTAGTGGCTGGTAAAGTTCCGTAGGGCCCTGTGGGGTTCTGTATGGACCTGTAGGGTTCCGTAGGGGCCTGCAGGGTTCTGTAAGTGCCCGCAGGTGTCTGTAGGGTTCCGTAGGGGTCTGTAGGGTTCCGTAGGCACCTGCAGTGTTCTGTAGGAGCCCATAGGGTTTTAGTGAGGTTCCGTTGTGTTGCTAAGGGTCTTGTAGAGTGCTGTCGGGTCCTGGAGTATTCTGTAGGGTTCCAGAGGGGCTCGTAGGGTTCCGTCAAAATCTGTAGGCTTCCCTAGGGGCCCGTAGAGTCCCGTAGATTTCCGTAGGGGCCTCTAGGGTTGAGTAAGTGCCCGCAGGAGTCTGTAGGAGTCCGTGGGATTCTGTAAGGTTCCGGAGCGTTCTGCAGGGTTCCGTAGGGGCCCGTAGAGTTCCGTAGTGGCTGGTAAAGTTCCGTAGGGCCCTGTACCGTTCCGTAACTGCCTGCAAGGGTCTTTAGGCTTCCGTAGGGGCTGGTAGGGTTCCATAAAGTTCCGTGGGTTCCTGCAGAGGTCTGCAAGTGCCCGCAAGGGCCTGTAGGGGCACACAGTGTTTCTGTCAGGTTCCGTAGAGTTCCGTAGGGGCCATAGGTTTCCGTAGTGGCTGGTAGTATTCCGTAGGGGTCTGTAGGGTTCCGTAGGCACCTGCAGTGTTCTGTAGGAGCCCATAAGGTTTTAGTGAGGTTCCGTTGTGTTGCTAAGGGTCTTGTAGAGTGCTGTCGGGTCCTGGAGTATTCTGTAGGGTTCCAGAGGGGCTTGTAGGGTTCCATCAAAATCTGTAGGCTTCCCTAGGGGCCCGTAGAGTCCCGTAGATTTCCGTAGGGCCCTGTAGGGTTGTGTAAGTGCCCGCAGGGGATGGTAGGAGCTTGTAGGGTGCCATATGTTTCCGGAGGGTTGTGTAGGGTTCCGTAGGGGCCAGTGGTGTTCCCTAGGGGCCTGTAGAGTCTCGTACGGTTCCGTAGGGGCCTGTGGTGTTCCCTAGGGGCCTGTAGAGTCTCGTACAGTTCTGTAGGGGCCTGTAGGTTTCCATAAGCGCCCGCAGAGGTTTGAAGGGGCCCGTACTGTTCCGTAAGGATCCACAGGGCTCCGTAGAGCTTCGTAGGTTCCCTTGAGGCCTGTAGAGTACCGCAGGAGCCAGTAGTGTTCTGTAGGGGCCCGTAGGGTTCCTTCCGTAGGGGCTGGCAGTGTTCCGTAGGGGCCTCTAGGGTTGTGTAAGTGCCCGCAGACGTCTGTAGGAATCCGTGGGATTCTGTAAGGTTCTGGAGGGTTCTGCAGGGTTCCGTAGGGGCCCGTAGAGTTCTGTAGTGGCTGGTAAAGTTCCGTAGGGCCCTGTGGGATGCTGTATGGACCTGTAGGGTTCCATAGGGGCCTGCAGGGTTCTGTAAGTGCCCGCAGGTGTCTGTAGGGTTCCGTAGGGGTCTGTAGGGTTCCGTAGGCACCTGCAGTGTTCTGTAGGAGCCCATAGGGTTTTAGTGAGGTTCCGTTGTGTTGCTAAGGGTCTTGTAGAGTGCTGTCGGGTCCTGGAGTATTCTGTAGGGTTCCAGAGGGGCTTGTAGGGTTCCGTCAAAATCTGTAGGCTTCCCTAGGGGCCCGTAGAGTCCCGTAGATTTCCGTAGGGGCCTCTAGGGTTGAGTAAGTGCCCGCAGGAGTCTGTAGGAGTCCGTGGGATTCTGTAAGGTTCCGGAGCGTTCTGCAGGGTTCCGTAGGGGCCCGTAGAGTTCCGTAGTGGCTGGTAAAGTTCCGTAGGGCCCTGTACCGTTCCGTAACTGCCTGCAAGGGTCTTTAGGCTTCCGTAGGGGCTGGTAGGGTTCCATAAAGTTCCGTGGGTTCCTGCAGAGGTCTGCAAGTGCCCGCAAGGGCCTGTAGGGGCACACAGTGTTTCTGTCAGGTTCCGTAGAGTTCCGTAGGGGCCATAGGTTTCCGTAGTGGCTGGTAGTATTCCGTAGGGGTCTGTAGGGTTCCGTAGGCACCTGCAGTGTTCTGTAGGAGCCCATAAGGTTTTAGTGAGGTTCTGTTGTGTTGCTAAGGGTCTTGTAGAGTGCTGTCGGGTCCTGGAGTATTCTGTAGGGTTCCAGAGGGGCTCGTAGGGTTCCGTCAAAATCTGTAGGCTTCCCTAGGGGCCCGTAGAGTCCCGTAGATTTCCGTAGGGGCCTCTAGGGTTGAGTAAGTGCCCGTAGGAGTCTGTAGGAGTCCGTGGGATTCTGTAAGGTTCCGGAGGGTTCTGCAGGGTTCCGTAGGGGCCCGTAGAGTTCCGTAGTGGCTGGTAAAGTTCCGTAGGGCCCTGTACCGTTCCGTAACTGCCTGCAAGGGTCTTTAGGCTTCCGTAGGGGCTGGTAGGGTTCCATAAAGTTCCGTGGGTTCCTGCAGAGGTCTGCAAGTGCCCGCAAGGGCCTGTAGGGGCACACAGTGTTTCTGTCAGGTTCCGTAGAGTTCCGTAGGGGCCATAGGTTTCCGTAGTGGCTGGTAGTATTCCGTAGGGGTCTGTAGGGTTCCGTAGGCACCTGCAGTGTTCTGTAGGAGCCCATAAGGTTTTAGTGAGGTTCCGTTGTGTTGCTAAGGGTCTTGTAGAGTGCTGTCGGGTCCTGGAGTATTCTGTAGGGTTCCAGAGGGGCTTGTAGGGTTCCATCAAAATCTGTAGGCTTCCCTAGGGGCCCGTAGAGTCCCGTAGATTTCCGTAGGGCCCTGTAGGGTTGTGTAAGTGCCCGCAGGGGATGGTAGGAGCTTGTAGGGTGCCATATGTTTCCGGAGGGTTGTGTAGGGTTCCGTAGGGGCCGGTGGTGTTCCCTAGGGGCCTGTAGAGTCTCGTACGGTTCCGTAGGGGCCTGTGGTGTTCCCTAGGGGCCTGTAGAGTCTCGTACAGTTCCGTAGGGCCCTGTAGGGTTTTGTAAGTGCCCGCAGGGGATGGTAGGAGCTTTTAGGGTGCCATATGTTTCCGGAGGGTTGTGTAGGGTTCCGTAGGGGCCGGTGGTGTTCCCTAGGGGCCTGTAGAGTCTCGTACGGTTCCGTAGGGGCCTGTGGTGTTCCCTAGGGGCCTGTAGAGTCTCGTACAGTTCCGTAGGGGCCTGTAGGTTTCCATAAGCGCCCGCAGAGGTTTGAAGGGGCCCGTACTGTTCCGTAAGGATCCACAGGGCTCCGTAGAGCTTCGTAGGTTCCCTAGAGGCCTGTAGAGTACCACAGGAGCCAGTAGTGTTCTGTAGGGGCCCGTAGGGTTCCTCCCGTAGGGGCTGGCAGTGTTCCGTAGGGGCCTCTAGGGTTGTGTAAGTGCCCGCAGACGTCTGTAGGAATCCGTGGGATTCTGTAAGGTTCTGGAGGGTTCTGCAGGGTTCCGTAGGGGCCCGTAGAGTTCCGTAGTGGCTGGTAAAGTTCCGTAGGGCCCTGTGGGGTTCTGTATGGACCTGTAGGGTTCCGTAGGGGCCTGCAGGGTTCTGTAAGTGCCCGCAGGTGTCTGTAGGGTTCCGTAGGGGTCTGTAGGGTTCCGTAGGCACCTGCAGTGTTCTGTAGGAGCCCATAGGGTTTTAGTGAGGTTCCGTTGTGTTGCTAAGGGTCTTGTAGAGTGCTGTCGGGTCCTGGAGTATTCTGTAGGGTTCCAGAGGGGCTCGTAGGGTTCCGTCAAAATCTGTAGGCTTCCCTAGGGGCCCGTAGAGTCCCGTAGATTTCCGTAGGGGCCTCTAGGGTTGAGTAAGTGCCCGCAGGAGTCTGTAGGAGTCCGTGGGATTCTGTAAGGTTCCGGAGCGTTCTGCAGGGTTCCGTAGGGGCCCGTAGAGTTCCGTAGTGGCTGGTAAAGTTCCGTAGGGCCCTGTACCGTTCCGTAACTGCCTGCAAGGGTCTTTAGGCTTCCGTAGGGGCTGGTAGGGTTCCATAAAGTTCCGTGGGTTCCTGCAGAGGTCTGCAAGTGCCCGCAAGGGCCTGTAGGGGCACACAGTGTTTCTGTCAGGTTCCGTAGAGTTCCGTAGGGGCCATAGGTTTCCGTAGTGGCTGGTAGTATTCCGTAGGGGTCTGTAGGGTTCCGTAGGCACCTGCAGTGTTCTGTAGGAGCCCATAAGGTTTTAGTGAGGTTCCGTTGTGTTGCTAAGGGTCTTGTAGAGTGCTGTCGGGTCCTGGAGTATTCTGTAGGGTTCCAGAGGGGCTTGTAGGGTTCCATCAAAATCTGTAGGCTTCCCTAGGGGCCCGTAGAGTCCCGTAGATTTCCGTAGGGCCCTGTAGGGTTGTGTAAGTGCCCGCAGGGGATGGTAGGAGCTTGTAGGGTGCCATATGTTTCCGGAGGGTTGTGTAGGGTTCCGTAGGGGCTGGTGGTGTTCCCTAGGGGCCTGTAGAGTCTCGTACGGTTCCGTAGGGGCCTGTGGTGTTCCCTAGGGGCCTGTAGAGTCTCGTACAGTTCTGTAGGGGCCTGTAGGTTTCCATAAGCGCCCGCAGAGGTTTGAAGGGGCCCGTACTGTTCCGTAAGGATCCACAGGGCTCCGTAGAGCTTCGTAGGTTCCCTTGAGGCCTGTAGAGTACCGCAGGAGCCAGTAGTGTTCTGTAGGGGCCCGTAGGGTTCCTTCCCTAGGGGCTGGCAGTGTTCCGTAGGGGCCTCTAGGGTTGTGTAAGTGCCCGCAGACGTCTGTAGGAATCCGTGGGATTCTGTAAGGTTCTGGAGGGTTCTGCAGGGTTCCGTAGGGGCCCGTAGAGTTCTGTAGTGGCTGGTAAAGTTCCGTAGGGCCCTGTGGGATGCTGTATGGACCTGTAGGGTTCCATAGGGGCCTGCAGGGTTCTGTAAGTGCCCGCAGGTGTCTGTAGGGTTCCGTAGGGGTCTGTAGGGTTCCGTAGGCACCTGCAGTGTTCTGTAGGAGCCCATAGGGTTTTAGTGAGGTTCCGTTGTGTTGCTAAGGGTCTTGTAGAGTGCTGTCGGGTCCTGGAGTATTCTGTAGGGTTCCAGAGGGGCTTGTAGGGTTCCGTCAAAATCTGTAGGCTTCCCTAGGGGCCCGTAGAGTCCCGTAGATTTCCGTAGGGGCCTCTAGGGTTGAGTAAGTGCCCGCAGGAGTCTGTAGGAGTCCGTGGGATTCTGTAAGGTTCCGGAGCGTTCTGCAGGGTTCCGTAGGGGCCCGTAGAGTTCCGTAGTGGCTGGTAAAGTTCCGTAGGGCCCTGTACCGTTCCGTAACTGCCTGCAAGGGTCTTTAGGCTTCCGTAGGGGCTGGTAGGGTTCCATAAAGTTCCGTGGGTTCCTGCAGAGGTCTGCAAGTGCCCGCAAGGGCCTGTAGGGGCACACAGTGTTTCTGTCAGGTTCCGTAGAGTTCCGTAGGGGCCATAGGTTTCCGTAGTGGCTGGTAGTATTCCGTAGGGGTCTGTAGGGTTCCGTAGGCACCTGCAGTGTTCTGTAGGAGCCCATAGGGTTTTAGTGAGGTTCTGTTGTGTTGCTAAGGGTCTTGTAGAGTGCTGTCGGGTCCTGGAGTATTCTGTAGGGTTCCAGAGGGGCTCGTAGGGTTCCGTCAAAATCTGTAGGCTTCCCTAGGGGCCCGTAGAGTCCCGTAGATTTCCGTAGGGGCCTCTAGGGTTGAGTAAGTGCCCGTAGGAGTCTGTAGGAGTCCGTGGGATTCTGTAAGGTTCCGGAGGGTTCTGCAGGGTTCCGTAGGGGCCCGTAGAGTTCCGTAGTGGCTGGTAAAGTTCCGTAGGGCCCTGTACCGTTCCGTAACTGCCTGCAAGGGTCTTTAGGCTTCCGTAGGGGCTGGTAGGGTTCCATAAAGTTCCGTGGGTTCCTGCAGAGTTCTGCAAGTGCCCGCAAGGGCCTGTAGGGGCCCACAGTGTTTCTGTCAGGTTCCGTAGAGTTCCGTAGGGGCCATAGGTTTCCGTAGTGGCTGGTAGTATTCCGTAGGGGTCTGTAGGGTTCCGTAGGCACCTGCAGTGTTCTGTAGGAGCCCATAAGGTTTTAGTGAGGTTCCGTTGTGTTGCTAAGGGTCTTGTAGAGTGCTGTCGGGTCCTGGAGTATTCTGTAGGGTTCCAGAGGGGCTTGTAGGGTTCCATCAAAATCTGTAGGCTTCCCTAGGGGCCCGTAGAGTCCCGTAGATTTCCGTAGGGCCCTGTAGGGTTGTGTAAGTGCCCGCAGGGGATGGTAGGAGCTTGTAGGGTGCCATATGTTTCCGGAGGGTTGTGTAGGGTTCCGTAGGGGCCGGTGGTGTTCCCTAGGGGCCTGTAGAGTCTCGTACGGTTCCGTAGGGGCCTGTGGTGTTCCCTAGGGGCCTGTAGAGTCTCGTACAGTTCCGTAGGGCCCTGTAGGGTTTTGTAAGTGCCCGCAGGGGATGGTAGGAGCTTTTAGGGTGCCATATGTTTCCGGAGGGTTGTGTAGGGTTCCGTAGGGGCCGGTGGTGTTCCCTAGGGGCCTGTAGAGTCTCGTACGGTTCCGTAGGGGCCTGTGGTGTTCCCTAGGGGCCTGTAGAGTCTCGTACAGTTCCGTAGGGGCCTGTAGGTTTCCATAAGCGCCCGCAGAGGTTTGAAGGGGCCCGTACTGTTCCGTAAGGATCCACAGGGCTCCGTAGAGCTTCGTAGGTTCCCTTGAGGCCTGTAGAGTACCACAGGAGCCAGTAGTGTTCTGTAGGGGCCCGTAGGGTTCCTCCCGTAGGGGCTGGCAGTGTTCCGTAGGGGCCTCTAGGGTTGTGTAAGTGCCCACAGACGTCTGTAGGAATCCGTGGGATTCTGTAAGGTTCTGGAGGGTTCTGCAGGGTTCCGTAGGGGCCCGTAGAGTTCCGTAGTGGCTGGTAAAGTTCCGTAGGGCCCTGTGGGGTTCTGTATGGACCTGTAGGGTTCCGTAGGGGCCTGCAGGGTTCTGTAAGTGCCCGCAGGTGTCTGTAGGGTTCCGTAGGGGTCTGTAGGGTTCCGTAGGCACCTGCAGTGTTCTGTAGGAGCCCATAGGGTTTTAGTGAGGTTCCGTTGTGTTGCTAAGGGTCTTGTAGAGTGCTGTCGGGTCCTGGAGTATTCTGTAGGGTTCCAGAGGGGCTCGTAGGGTTCCGTCAAAATCTGTAGGCTTCCCTAGGGGCCCGTAGAGTCCCGTAGATTTCCGTAGGGGCCTCTAGGGTTGAGTAAGTGCCCGCAGGAGTCTGTAGGAGTCCGTGGGATTCTGTAAGGTTCCGGAGCGTTCTGCAGGGTTCCGTAGGGGCCCGTAGAGTTCCGTAGTGGCTGGTAAAGTTCCGTAGGGCCCTGTACCGTTCCGTAACTGCCTGCAAGGGTCTTTAGGCTTCCGTAGGGGCTGGTAGGGTTCCATAAAGTTCCGTGGGTTCCTGCAGAGGTCTGCAAGTGCCCGCAAGGGCCTGTAGGGGCACACAGTGTTTCTGTCAGGTTCCGTAGAGTTCCGTAGGGGCCATAGGTTTCCGTAGTGGCTGGTAGTATTCCGTAGGGGTCTGTAGGGTTCCGTAGGCACCTGCAGTGTTCTGTAGGAGCCCATAAGGTTTTAGTGAGGTTCCGTTGTGTTGCTAAGGGTCTTGTAGAGTGCTGTCGGGTCCTGGAGTATTCTGTAGGGTTCCAGAGGGGCTCGTAGGGTTCCGTCAAAATCTGTAGGCTTCCCTAGGGGCCCGTAGAGTCCCGTAGATTTCCGTAGGGGCCTCTAGGGTTGAGTAAGTGCCCGTAGGAGTCTGTAGGAGTCCGTGGGATTCTGTAAGGTTCCGGAGGGTTCTGCAGGGTTCCGTAGGGGCCCGTAGAGTTCCGTAGTGGCTGGTAAAGTTCCGTAGGGCCCTGTACCGTTCCGTAACTGCCTGCAAGGGTCTTTAGGCTTCCGTAGGGGCTGGTAGGGTTCCATAAAGTTCCGTGGGTTCCTGCAGAGTTCTGCAAGTGCCCGCAAGGGCCTGTAGGGGCCCACAGTGTTTCTGTCAGGTTCCGTAGAGTTCCGTAGGGGCCATAGGTTTCCGTAGTGGCTGGTAGTATTCCGTAGGGGTCTGTAGGGTTCCGTAGGCACCTGCAGTGTTCTGTAGGAGCCCATAAGGTTTTAGTGAGGTTCCGTTGTGTTGCTAAGGGTCTTGTAGAGTGCTGTCGGGTCCTGGAGTATTCTGTAGGGTTCCAGAGGGGCTTGTAGGGTTCCATCAAAATCTGTAGGCTTCCCTAGGGGCCCGTAGAGTCCCGTAGATTTCCGTAGGGCCCTGTAGGGTTGTGTAAGTGCCCGCAGGGGTTGGTAGGAGCTTGTAGGGTGCCATATGTTTCCGGAGGGTTGTGTAGGGTTCCGTAGGGGCCGGTGGTGTTCCCTAGGGGCCTGTAGAGTCTCGTACGGTTCCGTAGGGGCCTGTGGTGTTCCCTAGGGGCCTGTAGAGTCTCGTACAGTTCCGTAGGGCCCTGTAGGGTTTTGTAAGTGCCCGCAGGGGATGGTAGGAGCTTTTAGGGTGCCATATGTTTCCGGAGGGTTGTGTAGGGTTCCGTAGGGGCCGGTGGTGTTCCCTAGGGGCCTGTAGAGTCTCGTACGGTTCCGTAGGGGCCTGTGGTGTTCCCTAGGGGCCTGTAGAGTCTCGTACAGTTCCGTAGGGGCCTGTAGGTTTCCATAAGCGCCCGCAGAGGTTTGAAGGGGCCCGTACTGTTCCGTAAGGATCCACAGGGCTCCGTAGAGCTTCGTAGGTTCCCTTGAGGCCTGTAGAGTACCACAGGAGCCAGTAGTGTTCTGTAGGGGCCCGTAGGGTTCCTCCCGTAGGGGCTGGCAGTGTTCCGTAGGGGCCTCTAGGGTTGTGTAAGTGCCCACAGACGTCTGTAGGAATCCGTGGGATTCTGTAAGGTTCTGGAGGGTTCTGCAGGGTTCCGTAGGGGCCCGTAGAGTTCCGTAGTGGCTGGTAAAGTTCCGTAGGGCCCTGTGGGGTTCTGTATGGACCTGTAGGGTTCCGTAGGGGCCTGCAGGGTTCTGTAAGTGCCCGCAGGTGTCTGTAGGGTTCCGTAGGGGTCTGTAGGGTTCCGTAGGCACCTGCAGTGTTCTGTAGGAGCCCATAGGGTTTTAGTGAGGTTCCGTTGTGTTGCTAAGGGTCTTGTAGAGTGCTGTCGGGTCCTGGAGTATTCTGTAGGGTTCCAGAGGGGCTCGTAGGGTTCCGTCAAAATCTGTAGGCTTCCCTAGGGGCCCGTAGAGTCCCGTAGATTTCCGTAGGGGCCTCTAGGGTTGAGTAAGTGCCCGCAGGAGTCTGTAGGAGTCCGTGGGATTCTGTAAGGTTCCGGAGCGTTCTGCAGGGTTCCGTAGGGGCCCGTAGAGTTCCGTAGTGGCTGGTAAAGTTCCGTAGGGCCCTGTACCGTTCTGTAACTGCCTGCAAGGGTCTTTAGGCTTCCGTAGGGGCTGGTAGGGTTCCATAAAGTTCCGTGGGTTCCTGCAGAGGTCTGCAAGTGCCCGCAAGGGCCTGTAGGGGCACACAGTGTTTCTGTCAGGTTCCGTAGAGTTCCGTAGGGGCCATAGGTTTCCGTAGTGGCTGGTAGTATTCCGTAGGGGTCTGTAGGGTTCCGTAGGCACCTGCAGTGTTCTGTAGGAGCCCATAAGGTTTTAGTGAGGTTCCGTTGTGTTGCTAAGGGTCTTGTAGAGTGCTGTCGGGTCCTGGAGTATTCTGTAGGGTTCCAGAGGGGCTCGTAGGGTTCCGTCAAAATCTGTAGGCTTCCCTAGGGGCCCGTAGAGTCCCGTAGATTTCCGTAGGGGCCTCTAGGGTTGAGTAAGTGCCCGTAGGAGTCTGTAGGAGTCCGTGGGATTCTGTAAGGTTCCGGAGGGTTCTGCAGGGTTCCGTAGGGGCCCGTAGAGTTCCGTAGTGGCTGGTAAAGTTCCGTAGGGCCCTGTACCGTTCCGTAACTGCCTGCAAGGGTCTTTAGGCTTCCGTAGGGGCTGGTAGGGTTCCATAAAGTTCCGTGGGTTCCTCCAGAGTTCTGCAAGTGCCCGCAAGGGCCTGTAGGGGCCCACAGTGTTTCTGTCAGGTTCCGTAGAGTTCCGTAGGGGCCATAGGTTTCCGTAGTGGCTGGTAGTATTCCGTAGGGGTCTGTAGGGTTCCGTAGGCACCTGCAGTGTTCTGTAGGAGCCCATAAGGTTTTAGTGAGGTTCCGTTGTGTTGCTAAGGGTCTTGTAGAGTGCTGTCGGGTCCTGGAGTATTCTGTAGGGTTCCAGAGGGGCTTGTAGGGTTCCATCAAAATCTGTAGGCTTCCCTAGGGGCCCGTAGAGTCCCGTAGATTTCCGTAGGGCGCTGTAGGGTTGTGTAAGTGCCCGCAGGGGATGGTAGGAGCTTGTAGGGTGCCATATGTTTCCGGAGGGTTGTGTAGGGTTCCGTAGGGGCCGGTGGTGTTCCCTAGGGGCCTGTAGAGTCTCGTACGGTTCCGTAGGGGCCTGTGGTGTTCCCTAGGGGCCTGTAGAGTCTCGTACAGTTCCGTAGGGCCCTGTAGGGTTTTGTAAGTGCCCGCAGGGGATGGTAGGAGCTTTTAGGGTGCCATATGTTTCCGGAGGGTTGTGTAGGGTTCCGTAGGGGCCGGTGGTGTTCCCTAGGGGCCTGTAGAGTCTCGTACGGTTCCGTAGGGGCCTGTGGTGTTCCCTAGGGGCCTGTAGAGTCTCGTACAGTTCCGTAGGGGCCTGTAGGTTTCCATAAGCGCCCGCAGAGGTTTGAAGGGGCCCGTACTGTTCCGTAAGGATCCACAGGGCTCCGTAGAGCTTCGTAGGTTCCCTAGAGGCCTGTAGAGTACCGCAGGAGCCAGTAGTGTTCTGTAGGGGCCCGTAGGGTTCCTCCCGTAGGGGCTGGCAGTGTTCCGTAGGGGCCTCTAGGGTTGTGTAAGTGCCCGCAGACGTCTGTAGGAATCCGTGGGATTCTGTAAGGTTCTGGAGGGTTCTGCAGGGTTCCGTAGGGGCCCGTAGAGTTCCGTAGTGGCTGGTAAAGTTCCGTAGGGCCCTGTGGGGTTCTGTATGGACCTGTAGGGTTCCGTAGGGGCCTGCAGGGTTCTGTAAGTGCCCGCAGGTGTCTGTAGGGTTCCGTAGGGGTCTGTAGGGTTCCGTAGGCACCTGCAGTGTTCTGTAGGAGCCCATAGGGTTTTAGTGAGGTTCCGTTGTGTTGCTAAGGGTCTTGTAGAGTGCTGTCGGGTCCTGGAGTATTCTGTAGGGTTCCAGAGGGGCTCGTAGGGTTCCGTCAAAATCTGTAGGCTTCCCTAGGGGCCCGTAGAGTCCCGTAGATTTCCGTAGGGGCCTCTAGGGTTGAGTAAGTGCCCGCAGGAGTCTGTAGGAGTCCGTGGGATTCTGTAAGGTTCCGGAGCGTTCTGCAGGGTTCCGTAGGGGCCCGTAGAGTTCCGTAGTGGCTGGTAAAGTTCCGTAGGGCCCTGTACCGTTCCGTAACTGCCTGCAAGGGTCTTTAGGCTTCCGTAGGGGCTGGTAGGGTTCCATAAAGTTCCGTGGGTTCCTGCAGAGTTCTGCAAGTGCCCGCAAGGGCCTGTAGGGGCCCACAGTGTTTCTGTCAGGTTCCGTAGAGTTCCGTAGGGGCCATAGGTTTCAGTAGTGGCTGGTAGTATTCCGTAGGGGTCTGTAGGGTTCCGTAGGCACCTGCAGTGTTCTGTAGGAGCCCATAAGGTTTTAGTGAGGTTCCGTTGTGTTGCTAAGGGTCTTGTAGAGTGCTGTCGGGTCCTGGAGTATTCTGTAGGGTTCCAGAGGGGCTCGTAGGGTTCCGTCAAAATCTGTAGGCTTCCCTAGGGGCCCGTAGAGTCCCGTAGATTTCCGTAGGGGCCTCTAGGGTTGAGTAAGTGCCCGTAGGAGTCTGTAGGAGTCCGTGGGATTCTGTAAGGTTCCGGAGGGTTCTGCAGGGTTCCGTAGGGGCCCGTAGAGTTCCGTAGTGGCTGGTAAAGTTCCGTAGGGCCCTGTACCGTTCCGTAACTGCCTGCAAGGGTCTTTAGCCTTCCGTAGGGGCTGGTAGGGTTCCATAAAGTTCCGTGGGTTCCTGCAGAGTTCTGCAAGTGCCCGCAAGGGCCTGTAGGGGCCCACAGTGTTTCTGTCAGGTTCCGTAGAGTTCCGTAGGGGCCATAGGTTTCCGTAGTGGCTGGTAGTATTCCGTAGGGGTCTGTAGGGTTCCGTAGGCACCTGCAGTGTTCTGTAGGAGCCCATAAGGTTTTAGTGAGGTTCCGTTGTGTTGCTAAGGGTCTTGTAGAGTGCTGTCGGGTCCTGGAGTATTCTGTAGGGTTCCAGAGGGGCTTGTAGGGTTCCATCAAAATCTGTAGGCTTCCCTAGGGGCCCGTAGAGTCCCGTAGATTTCCGTAGGGCCCTGTAGGGTTGTGTAAGTGCCCGCAGGGGATGGTAGGAGCTTGTAGGGTGCCATATGTTTCCGGAGGGTTGTGTAGGGTTCCGTAGGGGCCTGTGGTGTTCCCTAGGGGCCTGTAGAGTCTCGTACAGTTCCGTAGGGCCCTGTAGGGTTTTGTAAGTGCCCGCAGGGGATGGTAGGAGCTTGTAGGGTGCCATATGTTTCCGGAGGCTTGTGTAGGGTTCCGTAGGGGCCGGTGGTGTTCCCTAGGGGCCTGTAGAGTCTCGTACGGTTCCGTAGGGGCCTGTAGGTTTCCATAAGCGCCCGCAGAGGTTTGAAGGGGCCCGTACTGTTCCGTAAGGATCCACAGGGCTCCGTAGAGCTTCGTAGGTTCCCTTGAGGCCTGTAGAGTACCGCAGGAGCCAGTAGTGTTCTGTAGGGGCCCGTAGGGTTCCTTCCGTAGGGGCTGGCAGTGTTCCGTAGGGGCCTCTAGGGTTGTGTAAGTGCCCGCAGACGTCTGTAGGAATCCGTGGGATTCTGTAAGGTTCTGGAGGGTTCTGCAGGGTTCCGTAGGGGCCCGTAGAGTTCTGTAGTGGCTGGTAAAGTTCCGTAGGGCCCTGTGGGATGCTGTATGGACCTGTAGGGTTCCGTAGGGGCCTGCAGGGTTCTGTAAGTGCCCGCAGGTGTCTGTAGGGTTCCGTAGGGGTCTGTAGGGTTCCGTAGGCACCTGCAGTGTTCTGTAGGAGCCCATAGGGTTTTAGTGAGGTTCCGTTGTGTTGCTAAGGGTCTTGTAGAGTGCTGTCGGGTCCTGGAGTATTCTGCAGGGTTCCAGAGGGGCTTGTAGGGTTCCGTCAAAATCTGTAGGGTTCCCTAGGGGCCCGTAGAGTCCCGTAGATTTCCGTAGGGGCCTGTAGGGTTGTGTAAGTGCCCGCAGGGGTTGGTAGGAGCTTGTAGGGTGCCATATGTTTCCGGAGGGTTGTGTAGGGTTCCGTAGGGGCCTGTGGTGTTCCCTAGGGGCCTGTAGAGTCTCGTACGGTTCCGTAGGGGCCTGTGGTGTTCCCTAGGGGCCTGTAGAGTCTCGTACAGTTCCGTAGGGTCCTGTAGGTTTCCATAAGCGCCCGCAGAGGTCTGAAGGGGCCCGTACTGTTCCGTAAGGATCCACAGGGCTCCGTAGAGCTTCGTAGGTTCCCTAGAGGCCTGTAGAGTACCGCAGGAGCCAGTAGTGTTCTGTAGGGGCCCGTAGGGTTCCTTCCGTAGGGGCTGGCAGTGTTCCGTAGGGGCCTCTAGGGTTGTGTAAGTGCCCGCAGACGTCTGTAGGAATCCGTGGGATTCTGTAAGGTTCTGGGGGGTTCTGCAGGGTTCCGTAGGGGCCCGTAGAGTTCCGTAGTGGCTGGTAAAGTTCCGTAGGGCCCTGTGGGGTTCTGTATGGACCTGTAGGGTTCCGTAGGGGCCTGCAGGGTTCTGTAAGTGCCCGCAGGTGTCTGTAGGGTTCCGTAGGGGTCTGTAGGGTTCCGTAGGCACCTGCAGTGTTCTGTAGGAGCCCATAGGGTTTTAGTGAGGTTCCGTTGTGTTGCTAAGGGTCTTGTAGAGTGCTGTCGGGTCCTGGAGTATTCTGTAGGGTTCCAGAGGGGCTCGTAGGGTTCCGTCAAAATCTGTAGGCTTCCCTAGGGGCCCGTAGAGTCCCGTAGATTTCCGTAGGGGCCTCTAGGGTTGAGTAAGTGCCCGCAGGAGTCTGTAGGAGTCCGTGGGATTCTGTAAGGTTCCGGAGGGTTCTGCAGGGTTCCGTAGGGGCCCGTAGAGTTCCGTAGTGGCTGGTAAAGTTCCGTAGGGCCCTGTACCGTTCCGTAACTGCCTGCAAGGGTCTTTAGGCTTCCGTAGGGGCTGGTAGGGTTCCATAAAGTTCCGTGGGTTCCTGCAGAGTTCTGCAAGTGCCCGCAAGGGCCTGTAGGGGCCCACAGTGTTTCTGTCAGGTTCCGTAGAGTTCCGTAGGGGCCATAGGTTTCCGTAGTGGCTGGTAGTATTCCGTAGGGGTCTGTAGGGTTCCGTAGGCACCTGCAGTGTTCTGTAGGAGCCCATAAGGTTTTAGTGAGGTTCCGTTGTGTTGCTAAGGGTCTTGTAGAGTGCTGTCGGGTCCTGGAGTATTCTGTAGGGTTCCAGAGGGGCTTGTAGGGTTCCGTCAAAATCTGTAGGGTTCCCTAGGGGCCCGTAGAGTCCCGTAGATTTCCGTAGGGGCCTGTAGGGTTGTGTAAGTGCCCGCAGGGGTTGGTAGGAGGTTGTAGGGTGCCATATGTTTCCGGAGGGTTGTGTAGGGTTCCGTAGGGGCCTGTGGTGTTCCCTAGGGGCCTGTAGAGTCTCGTACGGTTCCGTAGGGGCCTGTGGTGTTCCCTAGGGGCCTGTAGAGTCTCGTACAGTTCCGTAGGGTCCTGTAGGTTTCCATAAGCGCCCGCAGAGGTCTGAAGGGGCCCGTACTGTTCCGTAAGGATCCACAGGGCTCCGTAGAGCTTCGTAGGTTCCCTAGAGGCCTGTAGAGTACCGCAGGAGCCAGTAGTGTTCTGTAGGGGCCCGTAGGGTTCCTTCCGTAGGGGCTGGCAGTGTTCCGTAGGGACATCTAGGGTTGAGTAAGTGCCCGCAGGAGTCTGTAGGAGTCCGTGGGATTCTGTAAGGTTCTGGAGGGTTCTGCAGGGTTCCGTAGGGGCCCGTAGAGTTCCGTAGTGGCTGGTAAAGTTCCGTAGGGCCCTGTACCGTTCCGTAACTGCCTGCAAGGGTCTTTAGGCTTCCGTAGGGGCTGGTAGGGTTCCATAAAGTTCCGTGGGTTCCTGCAGAGTTCTGCAAGTGCCCGCAAGGGCCTGTAGGGGCCCACAGTGTTCCTGTCAGGTTCCGTAGAGTTCCGTAGGGGCCATAGGTTTCCGTAGTGGCTGGTAGTATTCCGTAGGGGTCTGTAGGGTTCCGTAGGCACCTGCAGTGTTCTGTAGGAGCCCATAAGGTTTTAGTGAGGTTCCGTTGTGTTGCTAAGGGTCTTGTAGAGTGCTGTCGGGTCCTGGAGTATTCTGTAGGGTTCCAGAGGGGCTTGTAGGGTTCCGTCAAAATCTGTAGGCTTCCTTAGGGGCCCGTAGAGTCCCGTAGATTTCCGTAGGGGCCTGTAGGGTTGTGTAAGTGCCCGCAGGGGTTGGTAGGAGGTTGTAGGGTGCCATATGTTTCCGGAGGGTTGTGTAGGGTTCCGTAGAGGCCTGTGGTGTTCCCTAGGGGCCTGTAGAGTCTCGTACAGTTCCGTAGGGGCCTGTAGGTTTCCATAAGCGCCCGCAGAGGTTTGAAGGGGCCCGTACTGTTCCGTAAGGATCCACAGGGCTCCGTAGAGCTTCGTAGGTTCCCTAGAGGCCTGTAGAGTACCGCAGGAGCCAGTAGTATTCTGTAGGGGCCCGTAGGGTTCCTTCCGTAGGGGCTGGCAGTGTTCCGTAGGGGCCTCTAGGGTTGTGTAAGTGCCCGCAGACGTCTGTAGGAATCCGTGGGATTCTGTAAGGTTCTGGAGGGTTCTGCAGGGTTCCGTAGGGGCCCGTAGAGTTCCGTAGTGGCTGGTAAAGTTCCGTAGGGCCCTGTGGGGTTCTGTATGGACCTGTAGGGTTCCGTAGGGGCCTGCAGGGTTCTGTAAGTGCCCGCAGGTGTCTGTAGGGTTCCGTAGGGGTCTGTAGGGTTCCGTAGGCACCTGCAGTGTTCTGTAGGAGCCCATAGGGTTTTAGTGAGGTTCCGTTGTGTTGCTAAGGGTCTTGTAGAGTGCTGTCGGGTCCTGGAGTATTCTGTAGGGTTCCAGAGGGGCTCGTAGGGTTCCGTCAAAATCTGTAGGCTTCCCTAGGGGCCCGTAGAGTCCCGTAGATTTCCGTAGGGGCCTCTAGGGTTGAGTAAGTGCCCGCAGGAGTCTGTAGGAGTCCGTGGGATTCTGTAAGGTTCCGGAGCGTTCTGCAGGGTTCCGTAGGGGCCCGTAGAGTTCCGTAGTGGCTGGTAAAGTTCCGTAGGGCCCTGTACCGTTCCGTAACTGCCTGCAAGGGTCTTTAGGCTTCCGTAGGGGCTGGTAGGGTTCCATAAAGTTCCGTGGGTTCCTGCAGAGGTCTGCAAGTGCCCGCAAGGGCCTGTAGGGGCCCACAGTGTTTCTGTCAGGTTCCGTAGAGTTCCGTAGGGGCCATAGGTTTCCGTAGTGGCTGGTAGTATTCCGTAGGGGTCTGTAGGGTTCCGTAGGCACCTGCAGTGTTCTGTAGGAGCCCATAAGGTTTTAGTGAGGTTCCGTTGTGTTGCTAAGGGTCTTGTAGAGTGCTGTCGGGTCCTGGAGTATTCTGTAGGGTTCCAGAGGGGCTTGTAGGGTTCCATCAAAATCTGTAGGCTTCCCTAGGGGCCCGTAGAGTCCCGTAGATTTCCGTAGGGCCCTGTAGGGTTGTGTAAGTGCCCGCAGGGGATGGTAGGAGCTTGTAGGGTGCCATATGTTTCCGGAGGGTTGTGTAGGGTTCCGTAGGGGCCTGTGGTGTTCCCTAGGGGCCTGTAGAGTCTCGTACGGTTCCGTAGGGGCCTGTGGTGTTCCCTAGGGGCCTGTAGAGTCTCGTACAGTTCCGTAGGGCCCTGTAGGGTTTTGTAAGTGCCCGCAGGGGATGGTAGGAGCTTGTAGGGTGCCATATGTTTCCGGAGGGTTGTGTAGGGTTCCGTAGGGGCCGGTGGTGTTCCCTAGGGGCCTGTAGAGTCTCGTACGGTTCCGTAGGGGCCTGTGGTGTTCCCTAGGGGCCTGTAGAGTCTCGTACAGTTCCGTAGGGGCCTGTAGGTTTCCATAAGCGCCCGCAGAGGTTTGAAGGGGCCCGTACTGTTCCGTAAGGATCCACAGGGCTCCGTAGAGCTTCGTAGGTTCCCTAGAGGCCTGTAGAGTACCGCAGGAGCCAGTAGTATTCTGTAGGGGCCCGTAGGGTTCCTTCCGTAGGGGCTGGCAGTGTTCCGTAGGGGCCTCTAGGGTTGTGTAAGTGCCCGCAGACGTCTGTAGGAATCCGTGGGATTCTGTAAGGTTCTGGAGGGTTCTGCAGGGTTCCGTAGGGGCCCGTAGAGTTCCGTAGTGGCTGGTAAAGTTCCGTAGGGCCCTGTGGGGTTCTGTATGGACCTGTAGGGTTCCGTAGGGGCCTGCAGGGTTCTGTAAGTGCCCGCAGGTGTCTGTAGGGTTCCGTAGGGGTCTGTAGGGTTCCGTAGGCACCTGCAGTGTTCTGTAGGAGCCCATAGGGTTTTAGTGAGGTTCCGTTGTGTTGCTAAGGGTCTTGTAGAGTGCTGTCGGGTCCTGGAGTATTCTGTAGGGTTCCAGAGGGGCTCGTAGGGTTCCGTCAAAATCTGTAGGCTTCCCTAGGGGCCCGTAGAGTCCCGTAGATTTCCGTAGGGGCCTCTAGGGTTGAGTAAGTGCCCGCAGGAGTCTGTAGGAGTCCGTGGGATTCTGTAAGGTTCCGGAGGGTTCTGCAGGGTTCCGTAGGGGCCCGTAGAGTTCCGTAGTGGCTGGTAAAGTTCCGTAGGGCCCTGTACCGTTCCGTAACTGCCTGCAAGGGTCTTTAGGCTTCCGTAGGGGCTGGTAGGGTTCCATAAAGTTCCGTGGGTTCCTGCAGAGTTCTGCAAGTGCCCGCAAGGGCCTGTAGGGGCACACAGTGTTTCTGTCAGGTTCCGTAGAGTTCCGTAGGGGCCATAGGTTTCCGTAGTGGCTGGTAGTATTCCGTAGGGGTCTGTAGGGTTCCGTAGGCACCTGCAGTGTTCTGTAGGAGCCCATAAGGTTTTAGTGAGGTTCCGTTGTGTTGCTAAGGGTCTTGTAGAGTGCTGTCGGGTCCTGGAGTATTCTGTAGGGTTCCAGAGGGGCTCGTAGGGTTCCGTCAAAATCTGTAGGCTTCCCTAGGGGCCCGTAGAGTCCCGTAGATTTCCGTAGGGGCCTCTAGGGTTGAGTAAGTGCCCGTAGGAGTCTGTAGGAGTCCGTGGGATTCTGTAAGGTTCCGGAGGGTTCTGCAGGGTTCCGTAGGGGCCCGTAGAGTTCCGTAGTGGCTGGTAAAGTTCCGTAGGGCCCTGTACCGTTCCGTAACTGCCTGCAAGGGTCTTTAGGCTTCCGTAGGGGCTGGTAGGGTTCCATAAAGTTCCGTGGGTTCCTGCAGAGTTCTGCAAGTGCCCGCAAGGGCCTGTAGGGGCCCACAGTGTTTCTGTCAGGTTCCGTAGAGTTCCGTAGGGGCCATAGGTTTCCGTAGTGGCTGGTAGTATTCCGTAGGGGTCTGTAGGGTTCCGTAGGCACCTGCAGTGTTCTGTAGGAGCCCATAAGGTTTTAGTGAGGTTCCGTTGTGTTGCTAAGGGTCTTGTAGATTGCTGTCGGGTCCTGGAGTATTCTGTAGGGTTCCAGAGGGGCTTGTAGGGTTCCATCAAAATCTGTAGGCTTCCCTAGGGGCCCGTAGAGTCCCGTAGATTTCCGTAGGGCCCTGTAGGGTTGTGTAAGTGCCCGCAGGGGTTGGTAGGAGCTTGTAGGGTGCCATATGTTTCCGGAGGGTTGTGTAGGGTTCCGTAGGGGCCGGTGGTGTTCCCTAGGGGCCTGTAGAGTCTCGTACGGTTCCGTAGGGGCCTGTGGTGTTCCCTAGGGGCCTGTAGAGTCTCGTACAGTTCCGTAGGGGCCTGTAGGTTTCCATAAGCGCCCGCAGAGGTTTGAAGGGGCCCGTACTGTTCCGTAAGGATCCACAGGGCTCCGTAGAGCTTTGTAGGTTCCCTAGAGGCCTGTAGAGTACCGCAGGAGCCAGTAGTGTTCTGTAGGGGCCCGTAGGGTTCCTTCCGTAGGGGCTGGCAGTGTTCCGTAGGGACATCTAGGGTTGTGTAAGTGCCCGCAGGAGTCTGTAGGAGTCCGTGGGATTCTGTAAGGTTCTGGAGGGTTCTGCAGGGTTCCGTAGGGGCCCGTAGAGTTCCGTAGTGGCTGGTAAAGTTCCGTAGGGCCCTGTGGGATGCTGTATGGACCTGTAGGGTTCCGTAGGGGCCTGCAGGGTTCTGTAAGTGCCCGCAGGTGTCTGTAGGGTTCCGTAGGGGTCTGTAGGGTTCCGTAGGCACCTGCAGTGTTCTGTAGGAGCCCATAGGGTTTTAGTGAGGTTCCGTTGTGTTGCTAAGGGTCTTGTAGAGTGCTGTCGGGTCCTGGAGTATTCTGTAGGGTTCCAGAGGGGCTTGTAGGGTTCCGTCAAAATCTGTAGGCTTCCCTAGGGGCCCGTAGAGTCCCGTAGATTTCCGTAGGGGCCTCTAGGGTTGAGTAAGTGCCCGCAGGAGTCTGTAGGAGTCCGTGGGATTCTGTAAGGTTCCGGAGCGTTCTGCAGGGTTCCGTAGGGGCCCGTAGAGTTCCGTAGTGGCTGGTAAAGTTCCGTAGGGCCCTGTACCGTTCCGTAACTGCCTGCAAGGGTCTTTAGGCTTCCGTAGGGGCTGGTAGGGTTCCATAAAGTTCTGTGGGTTCCTGCAGAGTTCTGCAAGTGCCCGCAAGGGGCATGTAGGGGCCCACAGTGTTTCTGTCAGGTTCCGTAGAGTTCCGTAGGGGCCATAGGTTTCCGTAGTGGCTGGTAGTATTCCGTAGGGGTCTGTAGGGTTCCGTAGGCACCTGCAGTGTTCTGTAGGAGCCCATAAGGTTTTAGTGAGGTTCCGTTGTGTTGCTAAGGGTCTTGTAGAGTGCTGTCGGGTCCTGGAGTATTCTGTAGGGTTCCAGAGGGGCTTGTAGGGTTCCATCAAAATCTGTAGGCTTCCCTAGGGGCCCGTAGAGTCCCGTAGATTTCCGTAGGGCCCTGTAGGGTTGTGTAAGTGCCCGCAGGGGATGGTAGGAGCTTGTAGGGTGCCATATGTTTCCGGAGGGTTGTGTAGGGTTCCGTAGGGGCCGCTGGTGTTCCCTAGGGGCCTGTAGAGTCTCGTACGGTTCCGTAGGGGCCTGTGGTGTTCCCTAGGGGCCTGTAGAGTCTCGTACAGTTCCGTAGGGCCCTGTAGGGTTTTGTAAGTGCCCGCAGGGGATGGTAGGAGCTTGTAGGGTGCCATATGTTTCCGGAGGGTTGTGTAGGGTTCCGTAGGGGCCGGTGGTGTTCCCTAGGGGCCTGTAGAGTCTCGTACGGTTCTGTAGGGGCCTGTGGTGTTCCCTAGGGGCCTGTAGAGTCTCGTACAGTTCCGTAGGGGCCTGTAGGTTTCCATAAGCGCCCGCAGAGGTTTGAAGGGGCCCGTACTGTTCCGTAAGGATCCACAGGGCTCCGTAGAGCTTCGTAGGTTCCCTAGAGGCCTGTAGAGTACCGCAGGAGCCAGTAGTATTCTGTAGGGGCCCGTAGGGTTCCTTCCGTAGGGGCTGGCAGTGTTCCGTAGGGGCCTCTAGGGTTGTGTAAGTGCCCGCAGACGTCTGTAGGAATCCGTGGGATTCTGTAAGGTTCTGGAGGGTTCTGCAGGGTTCCGTAGGGGCCCGTAGAGTTCCGTAGTGGCTGGTAAAGTTCCGTAGGGCCCTGTGGGGTTCTGTATGGACCTGTAGGGTTCCGTAGGGGCCTGCAGGGTTCTGTAAGTGCCCGCAGGTGTCTGTAGGGTTCCGTAGGGGTCTGTAGGGTTCCGTAGGCACCTGCAGTGTTCTGTAGGAGCCCATAGGGTTTTAGTGAGGTTCCGTTGTGTTGCTAAGGGTCTTGTAGAGTGCTGTCGGGTCCTGGAGTATTCTGTAGGGTTCCAGAGGGGCTTGTAGGGTTCCGTCAAAATCTGTAGGCTTCCCTAGGGGCCCGTAGAGTCCCGTAGATTTCCGTAGGGGCCTCTAGGGTTGAGTAAGTGCCCGTAGGAGTCTGTAGGAGTCCGTGGGATTCTGTAAGGTTCCGGAGCGTTCTGCAGGGTTCCGTAGGGGCCCGTAGAGTTCCGTAGTGGCTGGTAAAGTTCCGTAGGGCCCTGTACCGTTCCGTAACTGCCTGCAAGGGTCTTTAGGCTTCCGTAGGGGCTGGTAGGGTTCCATAAAGTTCCGTGGGTTCCTGCAGAGTTCTGCAAGTGCCCGCAAGGGCCTGTAGGGGCCCACAGTGTTTCTGTCAGGTTCCGTAGAGTTCCGTAGGGGCCATAGGTTTCCGTAGTGGCTGGTAGTATTCCGTAGGGGTCTGTAGGGTTCCGTAGGCACCTGCAGTGTTCTGTAGGAGCCCATAAGGTTTTAGTGAGGTTCCGTTGTGTTGCTAAGGGTCTTGTAGATTGCTGTCGGGTCCTGGAGTATTCTGTAGGGTTCCAGAGGGGCTTGTAGGGTTCCATCAAAATCTGTAGGCTTCCCTAGGGGCCCGTAGAGTCCCGTAGATTTCCCTAGGGCCCTGTAGGGTTGTGTAAGTGCCCGCAGGGGATGGTAGGAGCTTGTAGGGTGCCATATGTTTCCGGAGGGTTGTGTAGGGTTCCGTAGGGGCCGGTGGTGTTCCCTAGGGGCCTGTAGAGTCTCGTACGGTTCCGTAGGGGCCTGTGGTGTTCCCTAGGGGCCTGTAGAGTCTCGTACAGTTC
This sequence comes from Numenius arquata, assembly GCF_964106895.1. NCBI lineage: Eukaryota > Metazoa > Chordata > Aves > Charadriiformes > Scolopacidae > Numenius > Numenius arquata. The sequence continues at coordinate 27,390 of NW_027414864.1, forward strand.
CGTAGGGTCCTGTAGGTTTCCATAAGCGCCCGCAGAGGTTTGAAGGGGCCCGTACTGTTCCGTAAGGATCCACAGGGCTCCGTAGAGCTTTGTAGGTTCCCTAGAGGCCTGTAGAGTACCGCAGGAGCCAGTAGTGTTCTGTAGGGGCCCGTAGGGTTCCTTCCGTAGGGGCTGGCAGTGTTCCGTAGGGACATCTAGGGTTGTGTAAGTGCCCGCAGGAGTCTGTAGGAGTCCGTGGGATTCTGTAAGGTTCTGGAGGGTTCTGCAGGGTTCCGTAGGGGCCCGTAGAGTTCCGTAGTGGCTGGTAAAGTTCCGTAGGGCCCTGTGGGATGCTGTATGGACCTGTAGGGTTCCATAGGGGCCTGCAGGGTTCTGTAAGTGCCCGCAGGTGTCTGTAGGGTTCCGTAGGGGTCTGTAGGGTTCCGTAGGCACCTGCAGTGTTCTGTAGGAGCCCATAGGGTTTTAGTGAGGTTCCGTTGTGTTGCTAAGGGTCTTGTAGAGTGCTGTCGGGTCCTGGAGTATTCTGTAGGGTTCCAGAGGGGCTTGTAGGGTTCCGTCAAAATCTGTAGGCTTCCCTAGGGGCCCGTAGAGTCCCGTAGATTTCCGTAGGGGCCTCTAGGGTTGAGTAAGTGCCCGCAGGAGTCTGTAGGAGTCCGTGGGATTCTGTAAGGTTCCGGAGCGTTCTGCAGGGTTCCGTAGGGGCCCGTAGAGTTCCGTAGTGGCTGGTAAAGTTCCGTAGGGCCCTGTACCGTTCCGTAACTGCCTGCAAGGGTCTTTAGGCTTCCGTAGGGGCTGGTAGGGTTCCATAAAGTTCTGTGGGTTCCTGCAGAGTTCTGCAAGTGCCCGCAAGGGGCATGTAGGGGCCCACAGTGTTTCTGTCAGGTTCCGTAGAGTTCCGTAGGGGCCATAGGTTTCCGTAGTGGCTGGTAGTATTCCGTAGGGGTCTGTAGGGTTCCGTAGGCACCTGCAGTGTTCTGTAGGAGCCCATAAGGTTTTAGTGAGGTTCCGTTGTGTTGCTAAGGGTCTTGTAGAGTGCTGTCGGGTCCTGGAGTATTCTGTAGGGTTCCAGAGGGGCTTGTAGGGTTCCATCAAAATCTGTAGGCTTCCCTAGGGGCCCGTAGAGTCCCGTAGATTTCCGTAGGGCCCTGTAGGGTTGTGTAAGTGCCCGCAGGGGATGGTAGGAGCTTGTAGGGTGCCATATGTTTCCGGAGGGTTGTGTAGGGTTCCGTAGGGGCCGCTGGTGTTCCCTAGGGGCCTGTAGAGTCTCGTACGGTTCCGTAGGGGCCTGTGGTGTTCCCTAGGGGCCTGTAGAGTCTCGTACAGTTCCGTAGGGCCCTGTAGGGTTTTGTAAGTGCCCGCAGGGGATGGTAGGAGCTTGTAGGGTGCCATATGTTTCCGGAGGGTTGTGTAGGGTTCCGTAGGGGCCGGTGGTGTTCCCTAGGGGCCTGTAGAGTCTCGTACGGTTCTGTAGGGGCCTGTGGTGTTCCCTAGGGGCCTGTAGAGTCTCGTACAGTTCCGTAGGGGCCTGTAGGTTTCCATAAGCGCCCGCAGAGGTTTGAAGGGGCCCGTACTGTTCCGTAAGGATCCACAGGGCTCCGTAGAGCTTCGTAGGTTCCCTAGAGGCCTGTAGAGTACCGCAGGAGCCAGTAGTATTCTGTAGGGGCCCGTAGGGTTCCTTCCGTAGGGGCTGGCAGTGTTCCGTAGGGGCCTCTAGGGTTGTGTAAGTGCCCGCAGGAGTCTGTAGGAATCCGTGGGATTCTGTAAGGTTCTGGAGGGTTCTGCAGGGTTCCGTAGGGGCCCGTAGAGTTCCGTAGTGGCTGGTAAAGTTCCGTAGGGCCCTGTGGGGTTCTGTATGGACCTGTAGGGTTCCGTAGGGGCCTGCAGGGTTCTGTAAGTGCCCGCAGGTGTCTGTAGGGTTCCGTAGGGGTCTGTAGGGTTCCGTAGGCACCTGCAGTGTTCTGTAGGAGCCCATAGGGTTTTAGTGAGGTTCCGTTGTGTTGCTAAGGGTCTTGTAGAGTGCTGTCGGGTCCTGGAGTATTCTGTAGGGTTCCAGAGGGGCTTGTAGGGTTCCGTCAAAATCTGTAGGCTTCCCTAGGGGCCCGTAGAGTCCCGTAGATTTCCGTAGGGGCCTCTAGGGTTGAGTAAGTGCCCGTAGGAGTCTGTAGGAGTCCGTGGGATTCTGTAAGGTTCCGGAGGGTTCTGCAGGGTTCCGTAGGGGCCCGTAGAGTTCCGTAGTGGCTGGTAAAGTTCCGTAGGGCCCTGTACCGTTCCGTAACTGCCTGCAAGGGTCTTTAGGCTTCCGTAGGGGCTGGTAGGGTTCCATAAAGTTCCGTGGGTTCCTGCAGAGTTCTGCAAGTGCCCGCAAGGGCCTGTAGGGGCCCACAGTGTTTCTGTCAGGTTCCGTAGAGTTCCGTAGGGGCCATAGGTTTCCGTAGTGGCTGGTAGTATTCCGTAGGGGTCTGTAGGGATCCGTAGGCACCTGCAGTGTTCTGTAGGAGCCCATAGGGTTTTAGTGAGGTTCCGTTGTGTTGCTAAGGGTCTTGTAGAGTGCTGTCGGGTCCTGGAGTATTCTGTAGGGTTCCAGAGGGGCTTGTAGGGTTCCATCAAAATCTGTAGGCTTCCCTAGGGGCCCGTAGAGTCCCGTAGATTTCCGTAGGGCCCTGTAGGGTTGTGTAAGTGCCCGCAGGGGATGGTAGGAGCTTGTAGGGTGCCATATGTTTCCGGAGGGTTGTGTAGGGTTCCGTAGGGGCCGGTGGTGTTCCACAGGGGCCTGTAGAGTCTCGTACGGTTCCGTAGGGGCCTGTGGTGTTCCCTAGGGGCCTGTAGAGTCTCGTACAGTTCCGTAGGGCCCTGTAGGGTTTTGTAAGTGCCCGCAGGGGATGGTAGGAGCTTTTAGGGTGCCATATGTTTCCGGAGGGTTGTGTAGGGTTCCGTAGGGGCCGGTGGTGTTCCCTAGGGGCCTGTAGAGTCTCGTACGGTTCCGTAGGGGCCTGTGGTGTTCCCTAGGGGCCTGTAGAGTCTCGTACAGTTCCGTAGGGGCCTGTAGGTTTCCATAAGCGCCCGCAGAGGTTTGAAGGGGCCCGTACTGTTCCGTAAGGATCCACAGGGCTCCGTAGAGCTTCGTAGGTTCCCTAGAGGCCTGTAGAGTACCGCAGGAGCCAGTAGTATTCTGTAGGGGCCCGTAGGGTTCCTTCCGTAGGGGCTGGCAGTGTTCCGTAGGGGCCTCTAGGGTTGTGTAAGTGCCCGCAGGAGTCTGTAGGAATCCGTGGGATTCTGTAAGGTTCTGGAGGGTTCTGCAGGGTTCCGTAGGGGCCCGTAGAGTTCCGTAGTGGCTGGTAAAGTTCCGTAGGGCCCTGTGGGGTTCTGTATGGACCTGTAGGGTTCCGTAGGGGCCTGCAGGGTTCTGTAAGTGCCCGCAGGTGTCTGTAGGGTTCCGTAGGGGTCTGTAGGGTTCCATAGGCACCTGCAGTGTTCTGTAGGAGCCCATAGGGTTTTAGTGAGGTTCCGTTGTGTTGCTAAGGGTCTTGTAGAGTGCTGTCGGGTCCTGGAGTATTCTGTAGGGTTCCAGAGGGGCTCGTAGGGTTCCGTCAAAATCTGTAGGCTTCCCTAGGGGCCCGTAGAGTCCCGTAGATTTCCGTAGGGGCCTCTAGGGTTGTGTAAGTGCCCGCAGACGTCTGTAGGAATCCGTGGGATTCTGTAAGGTTCCGGAGCGTTCTGCAGGGTTCCGTAGGGGCCCGTAGAGTTCCGTAGTGGCTGGTAAAGTTCCGTAGGGCCCTGTACCGTTCCGTAACTGCCTGCAAGGGTCTTTAGGCTTCCGTAGGGGCTGGTAGGGTTCCATAAAGTTCCGTGGGTTCCTGCAGAGTTCTGCAAGTGCCCGCAAGGGCCTGTAGGGGCCCACAGTGTTTCTGTCAGGTTCCGTAGAGTTCCGTAGGGGCCATAGGTTTTCTGTAGTGGCTGGTAGTATTCCGTAGGGGTCTGTAGGGTTCCGTAGGCACCTGCAGTGTTCTGTAGGAGCCCATAAGGTTTTAGTGAGGTTCCGTTGTGTTGCTAAGGGTCTTGTAGAGTGATGTCGGGTCCTGGAGTATTCTGTAGGGTTCCAGAGGGGCTTGTAGGGTTCCATCAAAATCTGTAGGCTTCCCTAGGGGCCCGTAGAGTCCCGTAGATTTCCGTAGGGCCCTGTAGGGTTGTGTAAGTGCCCGCAGGGGATGGTAGGAGCTTGTAGGGTGCCATATGTTTCCGGAGGCTTGTGTAGGGTTCCGTAGGGGCCGGTGGTGTTCCCTAGGGGCCTGTAGAGTCTCGTACGGTTCCGTAGGGGCCTGTGGTGTTCCCTAGGGGCCTGTAGAGTCTCGTACAGTTCCGTAGGGGCCTGTAGGTTTCCATAAGCGCCCGCAGAGGTTTGAAGGGGCCCGTACTGTTCCGTAAGGATCCACAGGGCTCCGTAGAGCTTCGTAGGTTCCCTAGAGGCCTGTAGAGTACCTCAGGAGCCAGTAGTATTCTGTAGGGGCCCGTAGGGTTCCTTCCGTAGGGGCTGGCAGTGTTCCGTAGGGGCCTCTAGGGTTGTGTAAGTGCCCGCAGACGTCTGCAGGAATCCGTGGGATTCTGTAAGGTTCTGGAGGGTTCTGCAGGGTTCCGTAGGGGCCCGTAGAGTTCCGTAGTGGCTGGTAAAGTTCCGTAGGGCCCTGTGGGGTTCTGTATGGACCTGTAGGGTTCCGTAGGGGCCTGCAGGGTTCTGTAAGTGCCCGCAGGTGTCTGTAGGGTTCCGTAGGGGTCTGTAGGGTTCCGTAGGCACCTGCAGTGTTCTGTAGGAGCCCATAGGGTTTTAGTGAGGTTCCGTTGTGTTGCTAAGGGTCTTGTAGAGTGCTGTCGGGTCCTGGAGTATTCTGTAGGGTTCCAGAGGGGCTTGTAGGGTTCCATCAAAATCTGTAGGCTTCCCTAGGGGCCCGTAGAGTCCCGTAGATTTCCGTAGGGCCCTGTAGGGTTGTGTAAGTGCCCGCAGGGGATGGTAGGAGCTTGTAGGGTGCCATATGTTTCCGGAGGGTTGTGTAGGGTTCCGTAGGGGCCGGTGGTGTTCCCTAGGGGCCTGTAGAGTCTCGTACGGTTCCGTAGGGGCCTGTGGTGTTCCCTAGGGGCCTGTAGAGTCTCGTACAGTTCTGTAGGGGCCTGTAGGTTTCCATAAGCGCCCGCAGAGGTTTGAAGGGGCCCGTACTGTTCCGTAAGGATCCACAGGGCTCCGTAGAGCTTCGTAGGTTCCCTTGAGGCCTGTAGAGTACCGCAGGAGCCAGTAGTGTTCTGTAGGGGCCCGTAGGGTTCCTTCCGTAGGGGCTGGCAGTGTTCCGTAGGGGCCTCTAGGGTTGTGTAAGTGCCCGCAGACGTCTGTAGGAATCCGTGGGATTCTGTAAGGTTCTGGAGGGTTCTGCAGGGTTCCGTAGGGGCCCGTAGAGTTCTGTAGTGGCTGGTAAAGTTCCGTAGGGCCCTGTGGGATGCTGTATGGACCTGTAGGGTTCCATAGGGGCCTGCAGGGTTCTGTAAGTGCCCGCAGGTGTCTGTAGGGTTCCGTAGGGGTCTGTAGGGTTCCGTAGGCACCTGCAGTGTTCTGTAGGAGCCCATAGGGTTTTAGTGAGGTTCCGTTGTGTTGCTAAGGGTCTTGTAGAGTGCTGTCGGGTCCTGGAGTATTCTGTAGGGTTCCAGAGGGGCTTGTAGGGTTCCGTCAAAATCTGTAGGCTTCCCTAGGGGCCCGTAGAGTCCCGTAGATTTCCGTAGGGGCCTCTAGGGTTGAGTAAGTGCCCGCAGGAGTCTGTAGGAGTCCGTGGGATTCTGTAAGGTTCCGGAGCGTTCTGCAGGGTTCCGTAGGGGCCCGTAGAGTTCCGTAGTGGCTGGTAAAGTTCCGTAGGGCCCTGTACCGTTCCGTAACTGCCTGCAAGGGTCTTTAGGCTTCCGTAGGGGCTGGTAGGGTTCCATAAAGTTCCGTGGGTTCCTGCAGAGGTCTGCAAGTGCCCGCAAGGGCCTGTAGGGGCACACAGTGTTTCTGTCAGGTTCCGTAGAGTTCCGTAGGGGCCATAGGTTTCCGTAGTGGCTGGTAGTATTCCGTAGGGGTCTGTAGGGTTCCGTAGGCACCTGCAGTGTTCTGTAGGAGCCCATAAGGTTTTAGTGAGGTTCTGTTGTGTTGCTAAGGGTCTTGTAGAGTGCTGTCGGGTCCTGGAGTATTCTGTAGGGTTCCAGAGGGGCTCGTAGGGTTCCGTCAAAATCTGTAGGCTTCCCTAGGGGCCCGTAGAGTCCCGTAGATTTCCGTAGGGGCCTCTAGGGTTGAGTAAGTGCCCGTAGGAGTCTGTAGGAGTCCGTGGGATTCTGTAAGGTTCCGGAGGGTTCTGCAGGGTTCCGTAGGGGCCCGTAGAGTTCCGTAGTGGCTGGTAAAGTTCCGTAGGGCCCTGTACCGTTCCGTAACTGCCTGCAAGGGTCTTTAGGCTTCCGTAGGGGCTGGTAGGGTTCCATAAAGTTCCGTGGGTTCCTGCAGAGTTCTGCAAGTGCCCGCAAGGGCCTGTAGGGGCACACAGTGTTTCTGTCAGGTTCCGTAGAGTTCCGTAGGGGCCATAGGTTTCCGTAGTGGCTGGTAGTATTCCGTAGGGGTCTGTAGGGTTCCGTAGGCACCTGCAGTGTTCTGTAGGAGCCCATAGGGTTTTAGTGAGGTTCCGTTGTGTTGCTAAGGGTCTTGTAGAGTGCTGTCGGGTCCTGGAGTATTCTGTAGGGTTCCAGAGGGGCTTGTAGGGTTCCATCAAAATCTGTAGGCTTCCCTAGGGGCCCGTAGAGTCCCGTAGATTTCCGTAGGGCCCTGTAGGGTTGTGTAAGTGCCCGCAGGGGATGGTAGGAGCTTGTAGGGTGCCATATGTTTCCGGAGGGTTGTGTAGGGTTCCGTAGGGGCCTGTGGTGTTCCATAGGAGCCTGTAGAGTCTCGTACGGTTCCGTAGGGGCCTGTGGTGTTCCCTAGGGGCCTGTAGAGTCTCGTACAGTTCCGTAGGGCCCTGTAGGGTTTTGTAAGTGCCCGCAGGGGATGGTAGGAGCTTGTAGGGTGCCATATGTTTCCGGAGGGTTGTGTAGGGTTCCGTAGGGCCCGGTGGTGTTCCCTAGGGGCCTGTAGAGTCTCGTACGGTTCCGTAGGGTCCTGTAGGTTTCCATAAGCGCCCGCAGAGGTCTGAAGGGGCCCGTACTGTTCCGTAAGGATCCACAGGGCTCCGTAGAGCTTCGTAGGTTCCCTAGAGGCCTGTAGAGTACCGCAGGAGCCAGTAGTGTTCTGTAGGGGCCCGTAGGGTTCCTTCCGTAGGGGCTGGCAGTGTTCCGTAGGGGCCTCTAGGGTTGTGTAAGTGCCCGCAGACGTCTGTAGGAATCCGTGGGATTCTGTAAGGTTCTGGAGCGTTCTGCAGGGTTCCGTAGGGGCCCGTAGAGTTCCGTAGTGGCTGGTAAAGTTCCGTAGGGCCCTGTGGGGTTCTGTATGGACCTGTAGGGTTCCGTAGGGGCCTGCAGGGTTCTGTAAGTGCCCGCAGGTGTCTGTAGGGTTCCGTAGGGGTCTGTAGGGTTCCGTAGGCACCTGCAGTGTTCTGTAGGAGCCCATAAGGTTTTAGTGAGGTTCCGTTGTGTTGCTAAGGGTCTTGTAGAGTGCTGTCGGGTCCTGGAGTATTCTGTAGGGTTCCAGAGGGGCTCGTAGGGTTCCGTCAAAATCTGTAGGCTTCCCTAGGGGCCCGTAGAGTCCCGTAGATTTCCGTAGGGGCCTCTAGGGTTGAGTAAGTGCCCGTAGGAGTCTGTAGGAGTCTGTGGGATTCTGTAAGGTTCCGGAGGGTTCTGCAGGGTTCCGTAGGGGCCCGTAGAGTTCCGTAGTGGCTGGTAAAGTTCCGTAGGGCCCTGTACCGTTCCGTAACTGCCTGCAAGGGTCTTTAGGCTTCCGTAGGGGCTGGTAGGGTTCCATAAAGTTCCGTGGGTTCCTGCAGAGTTCTGCAAGTGCCCGCAAGGGCCTGTAGGGGCCCACAGTGTTTCTGTCAGGTTCCGTAGAGTTCCGTAGGGGCCATAGGTTTCCGTAGTGGCTGGTAGTATTCCGTAGGGGTCTGTAGGGTTCCGTAGGCACCTGCAGTGTTCTGTAGGAGCCCATAGGGTTTTAGTGAGGTTCCGTTGTGTTGCTAAGGGTCTTGTAGAGTGCTGTCGGGTCCTGGAGTATTCTGTAGGGTTCCAGAGGGGCTTGTAGGGTTCCATCAAAATCTGTAGGCTTCCCTAGGGGCCCGTAGAGTCCCGTAGATTTCCGTAGGGCCCTGTAGGGTTGTGTAAGTGCCCGCAGGGGATGGTAGGAGGTTGTAGGGTGCCATATGTTTCCGGAGGGTTGTGTAGGGTTCCGTAGGGGCCGGTGGTGTTCCCTAGGGGCCTGTAGAGTCTCGTACGGTTCCGTAGGGGCCTGTGGTGTTCCCTAGGGGCCTGTAGAGTCTCGTACAGTTCCGTAGGGCCCTGTAGGGTTTTGTAAGTGCCCGCAGGGGATGGTAGGAGCTTTTAGGGTGCCATATGTTTCCGGAGGGTTGTGTAGGGTTCCGTAGGGGCCGCTGGTGTTCCCTAGGGGCCTGTAGAGTCTCGTACGTTCCGTAGGGGCCTGTGGTGTTCCATAGGGGCCTGTAGAGTCTCGTACAGTTCCGTAGGGGCCTGTAGGGTTTCCATAAGCGCCCGCAGAGGTTTGAAGGGGCCCGTACTGTTCCGTAAGGATCCACAGGGCTCCGTAGAGCTTCGTAGGTTCCCTAGAGGCCTGTAGAGTACCACAGGAGCCAGTAGTGTTCTGTAGGGGGCCCGTAGGGTTCCTCCCGTAGGGGCTTGGCAGTGTTCCGTAGGGACATCTAGGGTTGAGTAAGTGCCGGCAGGAGTCTGTAGGAGTCCGTGGGATTCTGTAAGGTTCCGGAGCATTCTGCAGGGTTCCGTAGGGGCCCGTAGAGTTCCGTAGTGGCTGGTAAAGTTCCGTAGGGCCCTGTACCGTTCCGTAACTGCCTGCAAGGGTCTTTAGGCTTCCGTAGGGGCTGGTAGGGTTCCATTAAAGTTCCGTGGGTTCCTGCAGAGTTCTGCAAGTGCCCGCAAGGGCCTGTAGGGGCCCACAGTGTTTCTGTCAGGTTCCGTAGAGTTCGTAGGGGCCATAGGTTTCCGTAGTGGCTGGTAGTATTCCGTAGGGGTCTGTAGGGTTCCGTAGGCACCTGCAGTGTTCTGTAGGAGCCCATAAGGTTTTAGTGAGGTTCCGTTGTGTTGCTAAGGGTCTTGTAGAGTGCTGTCGGGTCCTGGAGTATTCTGTAGGGTTCCAGAGGGGCTTGTAGGGTTCCATCAAAATCTGTAGGCTTCCCTAGGGGCCCGTAGAGTCCCGTAGATTTCCGTAGGGCCCTGTAGGGTTGTGTAAGTGCCCGCAGGGGATGGTAGGAGCTTGTAGGGTGCCATATGTTTCCGGAGGGTTGTGTAGGGTTCCGTAGGGCCCGGTGGTGTTCCCTAGGGGCCTGTAGAGTCTCGTACGGTTCCGTAGGGGCCTGTGGTGTTCCCTAGGGGCCTGTAGAGTCTCGTACAGTTCCGTAGGGTCCTGTAGGTTTCCATAAGCGCCCGCAGAGGTCTGAAGGGGCCCGTACTGTTCCGTAAGATCCACAGGGCTCCGTAGAGCTTCGTAGGTTCCCTAGAGGCCTGTAGAGTACCGCAGGAGCCAGTAGTGTTCTGTAGGGGCCCGTAGGGTTCCTTCCGTAGGGGCTGGCAGTGTTCCGTAGGGGCCTCTAGGGTTGTGTAAGTGCCCGCAGACGTCTGTAGGAATCCGTGGGATTCTGTAAGGTTCTGGAGCGTTCTGCAGGGTTCCGTAGGGGCCCGTAGAGTTCCGTAGTGGCTGGTAAAGTTCCGTAGGGCCCTGTGGGGTTCTGTATGGACCTGTAGGTTCCGTAGGGGCCTGCAGGGTTCTGTAAGTGCCCGCAGGTGTCTGTAGGGTTCCGTAGGGGTCTGTAGGGTTCCGTAGGCACCTGCAGTGTTCTGTAGGAGCCCATAAGGTTTTAGTGAGGTTCCGTTGTGTTGCTAAGGGTCTTGTAGAGTGCTGTCGGGTCCTGGAGTATTCTGTAGGGTTCCAGAGGGGCTCGTAGGGTTCCGTCAAAATCTGTAGGCTTCCCTAGGGGCCCGTAGAGTCCCGTAGATTTCCGTAGTGGCCTCTAGGGTTGAGTAAGTGCCCGCAGGAGTCTGTAGGAGTCCGTGGGATTCTGTAAGGTTCCGGAGCGTTCTGCAGGGTTCCGTAGGGGCCCGTAGAGTTCCGTAGTGGCTGGTAAAGTTCCGTAGGGCCCTGTACCGTTCCGTAACTGCCTGCAAGGGTCTTTAGGCTTCCGTAGGGGCTGGTAGGGTTCCATAAAGTTCCGTGGGTTCCTGCAGAGGTCTGCAAGTGCCCGCAAGGGCCTGTAGGAGCACACAGTGTTTCTGTCAGGTTCCGTAGAGTTCCGTAGGGGCCATAGGTTTCCGTAGTGGCTGGTAGTATTCCGTAGGGGTCTGTAGGGTTCCGTAGGCACCTGCAGTGTTCTGTAGGAGCCCATAAGGTTTTAGTGAGGTTCCGTTGTGTTGCTAAGGGTCTTGTAGAGTGCTGTCGGGTCCTGGAGTATTCTGTAGGGTTCCAGAGGGGCTCGTAGGGTTCCGTCAAAATCTGTAGGCTTCCCTAGGGGCCCGTAGAGTCCCGTAGATTTCCGTAGGGGCCTCTAGGGTTGAGTAAGTGCCCGTAGGAGTCTGTAGGAGTCTGTGGGATTCTGTAAGGTTCCGGAGGGTTCTGCAGGGGTTCCGTAGGGGCCCGTAGAGTTCCGTAGTGGCTGGTAAGTTCCGTAGGGCCCTGTACCGTTCCGTAACTGCCTGCAAGGGTCTTTAGGCTTCCGTAGGGGCTGGTAGGGTTCCATAAAGTTCCGTGGGTTCCTGCAGAGTTCTGCAAGTGCCCGCAAGGGCCTGTAGGGGCCCACAGTGTTTCTGTCAGGTTCCGTAGAATTCCGTAGGGGCCATAGGTTTCCGTAGTGGCTGGTAGTATTCCGTAGGGGTCTGTAGGGTTCCGTAGGCACCTGCAGTGTTCTGTAGGAGCCCATAGGGTTTTAGTGAGGTTCCGTTGTGTTGCTAAGGGTCTTGTAGAGTGCTGTCGGGTCCTGGAGTATTCTGTAGGGTTCCAGAGGGGCTTGTAGGGTTCCATCAAAATCTGTAGGCTTCCCTAGGGGCCCGTAGAGTCCCGTAGATTTCCGTAGGGCCCTGTAGGGTTGTGTAAGTGCCCGCAGGGGATGGTAGGAGGTTGTAGGGTGCCATATGTTTCCGGAGGGTTGTGTAGGGTTCCGTAGGGGCCGGTGGTGTTCCCTAGGGGCCTGTAGAGTCTCGTACGGTTCCGTAGGGGCCTGTGGTGTTCCCTAGGGGCCTGTAGAGTCTCGTACAGTTCCGTAGGGCCCTGTAGGGTTTTGTAAGTGCCCGCAGGGGATGGTAGGAGCTTTTAGGGTGCCATATGTTTCCGGAGGGTTGTGTAGGGTTCCGTAGGGGCCGCTGGTGTTCCCTAGGGGCCTGTAGAGTCTCGTACGGTTCCGTAGGGGCCTGTGGTGTTCCATAGGGGCCTGTAGAGTCTCGTACAGTTCCGTAGGGGCCTGTAGGTTTCCATAAGCGCCCGCAGAGGTTTGAAGGGGCCCGTACTGTTCCGTAAGGATCCACAGGGCTCCGTAGAGCTTCGTAGGTTCCCTAGAGGCCTGTAGAGTACTACAGGAGCCAGTAGTGTTCTGTAGGGGCCCGTAGGGTTCCTCCCGTAGGGGCTGGCAGTGTTCCGTAGGGACATCTAGGGTTGAGTAAGTGCCGGCAGGAGTCTGTAGGAGTCCGTGGGATTCTGTAAGGTTCCGGAGCATTCTGCAGGGTTCCGTAGGGGCCCGTAGAGTTCCGTAGTGGCTGGTAAAGTTCCGTAGGGCCCTGTACCGTTCCGTAACTGCCTGCAAGGGTCTTTAGGCTTCCGTAGGGGCTGGTAGGGTTCCATAAAGTTCCGTGGGTTCCTGCAGAGTTCTGCAAGTGCCCGCAAGGGCCTGTAGGGGCCCACAGTGTTTCTGTCAGGTTCCGTAGAGTTCCGTAGGGGCCATAGGTTTCCGTAGTGGCTGGTAGTATTCCGTAGGGGTCTGTAGGGTTCCGTAGGCACCTGCAGTGTTCTGTAGGAGCCCATAGGGTTTTAGTGAGGTTCCGTTGTGTTGCTAAGGGTCTTGTAGAGTGCTGTCGGGTCCTGGAGTATTCTGTAGGGTTCCAGAGGGGCTTGTAGGGTTCCATCAAAATCTGTAGGCTTCCCTAGGGGCCCGTAGAGTCCCGTAGATTTCCGTAGGGCCCTGTAGGGTTGTGTAAGTGCCCGCAGGGATGGTAGGAGCTTGTAGGGTGCCATATGTTTCCGGAGGGTTGTGTAGGGTTCCGTAGGGCCCGGTGGTGTTCCCTAGGGGCCTGTAGAGTCTCGTACGGTTCCGTAGGGGCCTGTGGTGTTCCCTAGGGGCCTGTAGAGTCTCGTACAGTTCCGTAGGGCCCTGTAGGGTTTTGTAAGTGCCCGCAGGGGATGGTAGGAGCTTTTAGGGTGCCATATGTTTCCGGAGGGTTGTGTAGGGTTCCGTAGGGGCCGCTGGTGTTCCCTAGGGGCCTGTAGAGTCTCGTACGGTTCCGTAGGGGCCTGTGGTGTTCCCTAGGGGCCTGTAGAGTCTCGTACAGTTCCGTAGGGGCCTGTAGGTTTCCATAAGCGCACGCAGAGGTTTGAAGGGGCCCGTACTGTTCCGTAAGGATCCACAGGGCTCCGTAGAGCTTCGTAGGTTCCCTAGAGGCCTGTAGAGTACCACAGGAGCCAGTAGTGTTCTGTAGGGGCCCGTAGGGTTCCTTCCGTAGGGGCTGGCAGTGTTCCGTAGGGACATCTAGGGTTGAGTAAGTGCCCGCAGGAGTCTGTAGGAGTCCGTGGGATTCTGTAAGGTTCCGGAGCATTCTGCAGGGTTCCGTAGGGGCCCGTAGAGTTCCGTAGTGGCTGGTAAAGTTCCGTAGGGCCCTGTACCGTTCCCTAACTGCCTGCAAGGGTCTTTAGGCTTCCGTAGGGGCTGGTAGGGTTCCATAAAGTTCCGTGGGTTCCTGCAGAGTTCTGCAAGTGCCCGCAAGGGCCTGTAGGGGCCCACAGTATTTCTGTCAGGTTCCGTAGAGTTCCGTAGGGGCCATAGGTTTCCGTAGTGGCTGGTAGTATTCCGTAGGGGTCTGTAGGGTTCCGTAGGCACCTGCAGTGTTCTGTAGGAGCCCATAAGGTTTTAGTGAGGTTCCGTTGTGTTGCTAAGGGTCTTGTAGAGTGCTGTCGGGTCCTGGAGTATTCTGTAGGGCTCCAGAGGGGCTTGTAGGGTTCCATCAAAATCTGTCGGCTTCCCTAGGGGCCCGTAGAGTCCCGTAGATTTCCGTAGGGCCCTGTAGGGTTGTGTAAGTGCCCGCAGGGGATGGTAGGAGCTTTTAGGGTGCCATATGTTTCCGGAGGGTTGTGTAGGGTTCCGTAGGGGCCGCTGGTGTTCCCTAGGGGCCTGTAGAGTCTCGTACGGTTCCGTAGGGGCCTGTGGTGTTCCATAGGGGCCTGTAGAGTCTCGTACAGTTCCGTAGGGGCCTGTAGGTTTCCATAAGCGCCCGCAGAGGTTTGAAGGGGCCCGTACTGTTCCGTAAGGATCCACAGGGCTCCGTAGAGCTTCGTAGGTTCCCTAGAGGCCTGTAGAGTACCACAGGAGCCAGTAGTGTTCTGTAGGGGCCCGTAGGGTTCCTCCCGTAGGGTTCCTCCCGTAGGGGCTGGCAGTGTTCCGTAGGGACATCTAGGGTTGAGTAAGTGCCGGCAGGAGTCTGTAGGAGTCCGTGGGATTCTGTAAGGTTCCGGAGCATTCTGCAGGGTTCCGTAGGGGCCCGTAGAGTTCCGTAGTGGCTGGTAAAGTTCCGTAGGGCCCTGTACCGTTCCGTAACTGCCTGCAAGGGTCTTTAGGCTTCCGTAGGGGCTGGTAGGGTTCCATAAAGTTCCGTGGGTTCCTGCAGAGTTCTGCAAGTGCCCGCAAGGGCCTGTAGGGGCCCACAGTGTTTCTGTCAGGTTCCGTAGAGTTCCGTAGGGGCCATAGGTTTCCGTAGTGGCTGGTAGTATTCCGTAGGGGTCTGTAGGGTTCCGTAGGCACCTGCAGTGTTCTGTAGGAGCCCATAGGGTTTTAGTGAGGTTCCGTTGTGTTGCTAAGGGTCTTGTAGAGTGCTGTCGGGTCCTGGAGTATTCTGTAGGGTTCCAGAGGGGCTTGTAGGGTTCCATCAAAATCTGTAGGCTTCCCTAGGGGCCCGTAGAGTCCCGTAGATTTCCGTAGGGCCCTGTAGGGTTGTGTAAGTGCCCGCAGGGGATGGTAGGAGCTTGTAGGGTGCCATATGTTTCCGGAGGGTTGTGTAGGGTTCCGTAGGGCCCGGTGGTGTTCCCTAGGGGCCTGTAGAGTCTCGTACGGTTCCGTAGGGGCCTGTGGTGTTCCCTAGGGGCCTGTAGAGTCTCGTACAGTTCCGTAGGGCCCTGTAGGGTTTTGTAAGTGCCCGCAGGGGATGGTAGGAGCTTTTAGGGTGCCATATGTTTCCGGAGGGTTGTGTAGGGTTCCGTAGGGGCCGCTGGTGTTCCCTAGGGGCCTGTAGAGTCTCGTACGGTTCCGTAGGGGCCTGTGGTGTTCCCTAGGGGCCTGTAGAGTCTCGTACAGTTCCGTAGGGGCCTGTAGGTTTCCATAAGCGCACGCAGAGGTTTGAAGGGGCCCGTACTGTTCCGTAAGGATCCACAGGGCTCCGTAGAGCTTCGTAGGTTCCCTAGAGGCCTGTAGAGTACCACAGGAGCCAGTAGTGTTCTGTAGGGGCCCGTAGGGTTCCTTCCGTAGGGGCTGGCAGTGTTCCGTAGGGACATCTAGGGTTGAGTAAGTGCCCGCAGGAGTCTGTAGGAGTCCGTGGGATTCTGTAAGGTTCCGGAGCATTCTGCAGGGTTCCGTAGGGGCCCGTAGAGTTCCGTAGTGGCTGGTAAAGTTCCGTAGGGCCCTGTACCGTTCCGTAACTGCCTGCAAGGGTCTTTAGGCTTCCGTAGGGGCTGGTAGGGTTCCATAAAGTTCCGTGGGTTCCTGCAGAGTTCTGCAAGTGCCCGCAAGGGCCTGTAGGGGCCCACAGTATTTCTGTCAGGTTCCGTAGAGTTCCGTAGGGGCCATAGGTTTCCGTAGTGGCTGGTAGTATTCCGTAGGGGTCTGTAGGGTTCCGTAGGCACCTGCAGTGTTCTGTAGGAGCCCATAAGGTTTTAGTGAGGTTCCGTTGTGTTGCTAAGGGTCTTGTAGAGTGCTGTCGGGTCCTGGAGTATTCTGTAGGGCTCCAGAGGGGCTTGTAGGGTTCCATCAAAATCTGTCGGCTTCCCTAGGGGCCCGTAGAGTCCCGTAGATTTCCGTAGGGCCCTGTAGGGTTGTGTAAGTGCCCGCAGGGGATGGTAGGAGCTTGTAGGGTGCCATATGTTTCCGGAGGGTTGTGTAGGGTTCCGTAGGGCCCGGTGGTGTTCCCTAGGGGCCTGTAGAGTCTCGTACGGTTCCGTAGGGGCCTGTGGTGTTCCCTAGGGGCCTGTAGAGTCTCGTACAGTTCCGTAGGGGCCTGTAGGTTTCCATAAGCGCCCGCAGAGGTTTGAAGGGGCCCGTACTGTTCCGTAAGGATCCACAGGGCTCCGTAGAGCTTCGTAGGTTCCCTAGAGGCCTGTAGAGTACCGCAGGAGCCAGTAGTGTTCTTTAGGGGCCCGTAGGGTTCCTTCCGTAGGGGCTGGCAGTGTTCCGTAGGGGCCTCTAGGGTTGTGTAAGTGCCCGCAGACGTCTGTAGGAATCCGTGGGATTCTGTAAGGTTCTGGAGGGTTCGGCAGGGTTCCGTAGGGGCCCGTAGAGTTCCGTAGTGGCTGGTAAAGTTCCGTAGGGCCCTGTGGGGTTCTGTATGGACCTGTAGGGTTCCGTAGGGGCCTGCAGGGTTCTGTAAGTGCCCGCAGGTGTCTGTAGGGTTCCGTAGGGGTCTGTAGGGTTCCGTAGGCACCTGCAGTGTTCTGTAGGAGCCCATAGGGTTTTAGTGAGGTTCCGTTGTGTTGCTAAGGGTCTTGTAGAGTGCTGTCGGGTCCTGGAGTATTCTGTAGGGTTCCAGAGGGGCTCGTAGGGTTCCGTCAAAATCTGTAGGCTTCCCTAGGGGCCCGTAGAGTCCCGTAGATTTCCGTAGGGGCCTCTAGGGTTGAGTAAGTGCCCGCAGGAGTCTGTAGGAGTCCGTGGGATTCTGTAAGGTTCCGGAGCGTTCTGCAGGGTTCCGTAGGGGCCCGTAGAGTTCCGTAGTGGCTGGTAAAGTTCCGTAGGGCCCTGTACCGTTCCGTAACTGCCTGCAAGGGTCTTTAGGCTTCCGTAGGGGCTGGTAGGGTTCCATAAAGTTCCGTGGGTTCCTGCAGAGGTCTGCAAGTGCCCGCAAGGGCCTGTAGGGGCACACAGTGTTTCTGTCAGGTTCCGTAGAGTTCCGTAGGGGCCATAGGTTTCCGTAGTGGCTGGTAGTATTCCGTAGGGGTCTGTAGGGTTCCGTAGGCACCTGCAGTGTTCTGTAGGAGCCCATAAGGTTTTAGTGAGGTTCCGTTGTGTTGCTAAGGGTCTTGTAGAGTGCTGTCGGGTCCTGGAGTATTCTGTAGGGTTCCAGAGGGGCTCGTAGGGTTCCGTCAAAATCTGTAGGCTTCCCTAGGGGCCCGTAGAGTCCCGTAGATTTCCGTAGGGGCCTCTAGGGTTGAGTAAGTGCCCGTAGGAGTCTGTAGGAGTCCGTGGGATTCTGTAAGGTTCCGGAGGGTTCTGCAGGGTTCCGTAGGGGCCCGTAGAGTTCCGTAGTGGCTGGTAAAGTTCCGTAGGGCCCTGTACCGTTCCGTAACTGCCTGCAAGGGTCTTTAGGCTTCCGTAGGGGCTGGTAGGGTTCCATAAAGTTCCGTGGGTTCCTGCAGAGGTCTGCAAGTGCCCGCAAGGGCCTGTAGGGGCCCACAGTGTTTCTGTCAGGTTCCGTAGAGTTCCGTAGGGGCCATAGGTTTCCATAGTGGCTGGTAGTATTCCGTAGGGGTCTGTAGGGTTCCGTAGGCACCTGCAGTGTTCTGTAGGAGCCCATAAGGTTTTAGTGAGGTTCCGTTGTGTTGCTAAGGGTCTTGTAGAGTGCTGTCGGGTCCTGGAGTATTCTGTAGGGTTCCAGAGGGGCTTGTAGGGTTCCATCAAAATCTGTAGGCTTCCCTAGGGGCCCGTAGAGTCCCGTAGATTTCCGTAGGGCCCTGTAGGGTTGTGTAAGTGCCCGCAGGGGATGGTAGGAGCTTGTAGGGTGCCATATGTTTCCGGAGGGTTGTGTAGGGTTCCGTAGGGGCCGGTGGTGTTCCCTAGGGGCCTGTAGAGTCTCGTACGGTTCCGTAGGGGCCTGTGGTGTTCCCTAGGGGCCTGTAGAGTCTCGTACAGTTCCGTAGGGCCCTGTAGGGTTTTGTAAGTGCCCGCAGGAGATGGTAGGAGCTTTTAGGGTGCCATATGTTTCCGGAGGGTTGTGTAGGGTTCCGTAGGGGCCGGTGGTGTTCCCTAGGGGCCTGTAGAGTCTCGTACGGTTCCGTAGGGGCCTGTGGTGTTCCCTAGGGGCCTGTAGAGTCTCGTACAGTTCCGTAGGGGCCTGTAGGTTTCCATAAGCGCCCGCAGAGGTTTGAAGGGGCCCGTACTGTTCCGTAAGGATCCACAGGGCTCCGTAGAGCTTCGTAGGTTCCCTAGAGGCCTGTAGAGTACCGCAGGAGCCAGTAGTATTCTGTAGGGGCCCGTAGGGTTCCTTCCGTAGGGGCTGGCAGTGTTCCGTAGGGGCCTCTAGGGTTGTGTAAGTGCCCGCAGACGTCTGTAGGAATCCGTGGGATTCTGTAAGGTTCTGGAGGGTTCTGCAGGGTTCCGTAGGGGCCCGTAGAGTTCCGTAGTGGCTGGTAAAGTTCCGTAGGGCCCTGTACCGTTCCGTAACTGCCTGCAAGGGTCTTTAGGCTTCCGTAGGGGCTGGTAGGGTTCCATAAAGTTCCGTGGGTTCCTGCAGAGTTCTGCAAGTGCCCGCAAGGGCCTGTAGGGGCCCACAGTGTTTCTGTCAGGTTCCGTAGAGTTCCGTAGGGGCCATAGGTTTCCGTAGTGGCTGGTAGTATTCCGTAGGGGTCTGTAGGGTTCCGTAGGCACCTGCAGTGTTCTGTAGGAGCCCATAAGGTTTTAGTGAGGTTCCGTTGTGTTGCTAAGGGTCTTGTAGAGTGCTGTCGGGTCCTGGAGTATTCTGTAGGGTTCCAGAGGGGCTTGTAGGGTTCCATCAAAATCTGTAGGCTTCCCTAGGGGCCCGTAGAGTCCCGTAGATTTCCGTAGGGCCCTGTAGGGTTGTGTAAGTGCCCGCAGGGGATGGTAGGAGCTTGTAGGGTGCCATATGTTTCCGGAGGGTTGTGTAGGGTTCCGTAGGGGCCGGTGGTGTTCCCTAGGGGCCTGTAGAGTCTCGTACGGTTCCGTAGGGGCCTGTGGTGTTCCCTAGGGGCCTGTAGAGTCTCGTACAGTTCTGTAGGGGCCTGTAGGTTTCCATAAGCGCCCGCAGAGGTTTGAAGGGGCCCGTACTGTTCCGTAAGGATCCACAGGGCTCCGTAGAGCTTCGTAGGTTCCCTTGAGGCCTGTAGAGTACCGCAGGAGCCAGTAGTGTTCTGTAGGGGCCCGTAGGGTTCCTTCCGTAGGGGCTGGCAGTGTTCCGTAGGGGCCTCTAGGGTTGTGTAAGTGCCCACAGACGTCTGTAGGAATCCGTGGGATTCTGTAAGGTTCTGGAGGGTTCTGCAGGGTTCCGTAGAGGCCCGTAGAGTTCTGTAGTGGCTGGTAAAGTTCCGTAGGGCCCTGTGGGATGCTGTATGGACCTGTAGGGTTCCGTAGGGGCCTGCAGGGTTCTGTAAGTGCCCGCAGGTGTCTGTAGGGTTCCGTAGGGGTCTGTAGGGTTCCGTAGGCACCTGCAGTGTTCTGTAGGAGCCCATAGGGTTTTAGTGAGGTTCCGTTGTGTTGCTAAGGGTCTTGTAGAGTGCTGTCGGGTCCTGGAGTATTCTGTAGGGTTCCAGAGGGGCTTGTAGGGTTCCGTCAAAATCTGTAGGCTTCCCTAGGGGCCCGTAGAGTCCCGTAGATTTCCGTAGGGGCCTCTAGGGTTGAGTAAGTGCCCGCAGGAGTCTGTAGGAGTCCGTGGGATTCTGTAAGGTTCCGGAGCGTTCTGCAGGGTTCCGTAGGGGCCCGTAGAGTTCCGTAGTGGCTGGTAAAGTTCCGTAGGGCCCTGTACCGTTCCGTAACTGCCTGCAAGGGTCTTTAGGCTTCCGTAGGGGCTGGTAGGGTTCCATAAAGTTCCGTGGGTTCCTGCAGAGTTCTGCAAGTGCCCGCAAGGGCCTGTAGGGGCCCACAGTGTTTCTGTCAGGTTCCGTAGAATTCCGTAGGGGCCATAGGTTTCCGTAGTGGCTGGTAGTATTCCGTAGGGGTCTGTAGGGTTCCGTAGGCACCTGCAGTGTTCTGTAGGAGCCCATAAGGTTTTAGTGAGGTTCCGTTGTGTTGCTAAGGGTCTTGTAGAGTGCTGTCGGGTCCTGGAGTATTCTGTAGGGTTCCAGAGGGGCTTGTAGGGTTCCATCAAAATCTGTAGGCTTCCCTAGGGGCCCGTAGAGTCCCGTAGATTTCCGTAGGGCCCTGTAGGGTTGTGTAAGTGCCCGCAGGGGATGGTAGGAGCTTGTAGGGTGCCATATGTTTCCGGAGGGTTGTGTAGGGTTCCGTAGGGGCCTGTGGTGTTCCATAGGAGCCTGTAGAGTCTCGTACGGTTCCGTAGGGGCCTGTGGTGTTCCCTAGGGGCCTGTAGAGTCTCGTACGGTTCCGTAGGGGCCTGTGGTGTTCCCTAGGGGCCTGTAGAGTCTCGTACAGTTCCTTAGGGTCCTGTAGGTTTCCATAAGCGCCCGCAGAGGTCTGAAGGGGCCCGTACTGTTCCGTAAGGATCCACAGGGCTCCGTAGAGCTTCGTAGGTTCCCTAGAGGCCTGTAGAGTACCACAGGAGCCAGTAGTGTTCTGTAGGGGCCCGTAGGGTTCCTTCCGTAGGGGCTGGCAGTGTTCCGTAGGGGCCTCTAGGGTTGTGTAAGTGCCCGCAGACGTCTGTAGGAATCCGTGGGATTCTGTAAGGTTCTGGAGGGTTCTGCAGGGTTCCGTAGGGGCCCGTAGAGTTCCGTAGTGGCTGGTAAAGTTCCGTAGGGCCCTGTGGGGTTCTGTATGGACCTGTAGGGTTCCGTAGGGGCCTGCAGGGTTCTGTAAGTGCCCGCAGGTGTCTGTAGGGTTCCGTAGGGGTCTGTAGGGTTCCGTAGGCACCTGCAGTGTTCTGTAGGAGCCCATAGGGTTTTAGTGAGGTTCCGTTGTGTTGCTAAGGGTCTTGTAGAGTGCTGTCGGGTCCTGGAGTATTCTGTAGGGTTCCAGAGGGGCTCGTAGGGTTCCGTCAAAATCTGTAGGCTTCCCTAGGGGCCCGTAGAGTCCCGTAGATTTCCGTAGGGGCCTCTAGGGTTGAGTAAGTGCCCGTAGGAGTCTGTAGGAGTCCGTGGGATTCTGTAAGGTTCCGGAGCGTTCTGCAGGGTTCCGTAGGGGCCCGTAGAGTTCCGTAGTGGCTGGTAAAGTTCCGTAGGGCCCTGTACCGTTCCGTAACTGCCTGCAAGGGTCTTTAGGCTTCCGTAGGGGGTGGTAGGGTTCCATAAAGTTCCGTGGGTTCCTGCAGAGGTCTGCAAGTGCCCGCAAGGGCCTGTAGGGGCCCACAGTGTTTCTGTCAGGTTCCGTAGAGTTCCGTAGGGGCCATAGGTTTCCGTAGTGGCTGGTAGTATTCCGTAGGGGTCTGTAGGGTTCCGTAGGCACCTGCAGTGTTCTGTAGGAGCCCATAGGGTTTTAGTGAGGTTCCGTTGTGTTGCTAAGGGTCTTGTAGAGTGCTGTCGGGTCCTGGAGTATTCTGTAGGGTTCCAGAGGGGCTTGTAGGGTTCCATCAAAATCTGTAGGCTTCCCTAGGGGCCCGTAGAGTCCCGTAGATTTCCGTAGGGCCCTGTAGGGTTGTGTAAGTGCCCGCAGGGGATGGTAGGAGCTTGTAGGGTGCCATATGTTTCCGGAGGGTTGTGTAGGGTTCCGTAGGGGCCGGTGGTGTTCCCTAGGGGCCTGTAGAGTCTCGTACGGTTCCGTAGGGGCCTGTGGTGTTCCATAGGGGCCTGTAGAGTCTCGTACAGTTCCGTAGGGGCCTGTAGGTTTCCATAAGCGCCCGCAGAGGTTTGAAGGGGCCCGTACTGTTCCGTAAGGATCCATAGGGCTCCGTAGAGCTTCGTAGGTTCCCTAGAGGCCTGTAGAGTACCGCAGGAGCCAGTAGTGTTCTGTAGGGGCCCGTAGGGTTCCTTCCGTAGGGGCTGGCAGTGTTCCGTAGGGACATCTAGGGTTGAGTAAGTGCCCGCAGGAGTCTGTAGGAGTCCGTGGGATTCTGTAAGGTTCTGGAGGGTTCTGCAGGGTTCCGTAGGGGCCCGTAGAGTTCCGTAGTGGCTGGTAAAGTTCCGTAGGGCCCTGTACCGTTCCGTAACTGCCTGCAAGGGTCTTTAGGCTTCCGTAGGGGGTGGTAGGGTTCCATAAAGTTCCGTGGGTTCCTGCAGAGTTCTGCAAGTGCCCGCAAGGGCCTGTAGGGGCCCACAGTGTTCCTGTCAGGTTCCGTAGAGTTCCATAGGGGCCATAGGTTTCCGTAGTGGCTGGTAGTATTCCGTAGGGGCCTGTAGGGTTCCGTAGGCACCTGCAGTGTTCTGTAGGAGCCCATAAGGTTTTAGTGAGGTTCCGTTGTGTTGCTAAGGGTCTTGTAGAGTGCTGTCGGGTCCTGGAGTATTCTGTAGGGTTCCAGAGGGGCTTGTAGGGTTCCGTCAAAATCTGTAGGCTTCCTTAGGGGCCCGTAGAGTCCCGTAGATTTCCGTAGGGGCCTGTAGGGTTGTGTAAGTGCCCGCAGGGGTTTTTGGAGGTTGTAGGGTGCCATATGTTTCCGGAGGGTTGTGTAGGGTTCCGTAGAGGCCTGTGGTGTTCCCTAGGGGGCTGTAGAGTCTCGTACGGTTCTGTAGGGGCCTGTAGGTTTCCATAAGCGCCCGCAGAGGTTTGAAGGGGCCCGTACTGTTCCGTAAGGATCCACAGGGCTCCGTAGAGCTTCGTAGGTTCCCTTGAGGCCTGTAGAGTACCGCAGGAGCCAGTAGTGTTCTGTAGGGGCCCGTAGGGTTCCTTCCGTAGGGGCTGGCAGTGTTCCGTAGGGGCCTCTAGGGTTGTGTAAGTGCCCGCAGACGTCTGTAGGAATCCGTGGGATTCTGTAAGGTTCTGGAGGGTTCTGCAGGGTTCCGTAGGGGCCCGTAGAGTTCTGTAGTGGCTGGTAAAGTTCCGTAGGGCCCTGTGGGATGCTGTATGGACCTGTAGGGTTCCGTAGGGGCCTGCAGGGTTCTGTAAGTGCCCGCAGGTGTCTGTAGGGTTCCGTAGGGGTCTGTAGGGTTCCGTAGGCACCTGCAGTGTTCTGTAGGAGCCCATAGGGTTTTAGTGAGGTTCCGTTGTGTTGCTAAGGGTCTTGTAGAGTGCTGTCGGGTCCTGGAGTATTCTGCAGGGTTCCAGAGGGGCTTGTAGGGTTCCGTCAAAATCTGTAGGGTTCCCTAGGGGCCCGTAGAGTCCCGTAGATTTCCGTAGGGGCCTGTAGGGTTGTGTAAGTGCCCGCAGGGGTTGGTAGGAGCTTGTAGGGTGCCATATGTTTCCGGAGGGTTGTGTAGGGTTCCGTAGGGGCCTGTGGTGTTCCCTAGGGGCCTGTAGAGTCTCGTACGGTTCCGTAGGGGCCTGTGGTGTTCCCTAGGGGCCTGTAGAGTCTCGTACAGTTCCGTAGGGTCCTGTAGGTTTCCATAAGCGCCCGCAGAGGTCTGAAGGGGCCCGTACTGTTCCGTAAGGATCCATAGGGCTCCGTAGAGCTTCGTAGGTTCCCTAGAGGCCTGTAGAGTACCGCAGGAGCCAGTAGTGTTCTGTAGGGGCCCGTAGGGTTCCTTCCGTAGGGGCTGGCAGTGTTCCGTAGGGACATCTAGGGTTGTGTAAGTGCCCGCAGGAGTCTGTAGGAGTCCGTGGGATTCTGTAAGGTTCTGGAGGGTTCTGCAGGGTTCCGTAGGGGCCCGTAGAGTTCCGTAGTGGCTGGTAAAGTTCCGTAGGGCCCTGTACCGTTCCGTAACTGCCTGCAAGGGTCTTTAGGCTTCCGTAGGGGCTGGTAGGGTTCCATAAAGTTCCGTGGGTTCCTGCAGAGTTCTGCAAGTGCCCGCAAGGGCCTGTAGGGGCCCACAGTGTTCCTGTCAGGTTCCGTAGAGTTCCGTAGGGGCCATAGGTTTCCGTAGTGGCTGGTAGTATTCCGTAGGGGTCTGTAGGGTTCCGTAGGCACCTGCAGTGTTCTGTAGGAGCCCATAAGGTTTTAGTGAGGTTCCGTTGTGTTGCTAAGGGTCTTGTAGAGTGCTGTCGGGTCCTGGAGTATTCTGTAGGGTTCCAGAGGGGCTTGTAGGGTTTCGTCAAAATCTGTAGGCTTCCTTAGGGGCCCGTAGAGTCCCGTAGATTTCCGTAGGGGCCTGTAGGGTTGTGTAAGTGCCCGCAGGGGTTGGTAGGAGGTTGTAGGGTGCCATATGTTTCCGGAGGGTTGTGTAGGGTTCCGTAGAGGCCTGTGGTGTTCCCTAGGGGCCTGTAGAGTCTCGTACGGTTCCGTAGGGGCCTGTGGTGTTCCCTAGGGGCCTGTAGAGTCTCGTACAGTTCCGTAGGGTCCTGTAGGTTTCCATAAGCGCCCGCAGAGGTTTGAAGGGGCCCGTACTGTTCCGTAAGGATCCACAGGGCTCCGTAGAGCTTCATAGGTTCCCTTGAGGCCTGTAGAGTACCGCAGGAGCCAGTAGTGTTCTGTAGGGGCCCGTAGGGTTCCTTCCGTAGGGGCTGGCAGTGTTCCGTAGGGGCCTCTAGGGTTGTGTAAGTGCCCGCAGGAGTCTGTAGGAATCCGTGGGATTCTGTAAGGTTCTGGAGGGTTCTGCAGGGTTCCGTAGGGGCCCGTAGAGTTCCGTAGTGGCTGGTAAAGTTCCGTAGGGCCCTGTGGGGTTCTGTATGGACCTGTAGGGTTCCGTAGGGGCCTGCAGGGTTCTGTAAGTGCCCGCAGGTGTCTGTAGGGTTCCGTAGGGGTCTGTAGGGTTCCGTAGGCACCTGCAGTGTTCTGTAGGAGCCCATAGGGTTTTAGTGAGGTTCCGTTGTGTTGCTAAGGGTCTTGTAGAGTGCTGTCGGGTCCTGGAGTATTCTGTAGGGTTCCAGAGGGGCTTGTAGGGTTTCGTCAAAATCTGTAGGCTTCCTTAGGGGCCCGTAGAGTCCCGTAGATTTCCGTAGGGGCCTGTAGGGTTGTGTAAGTGCCCGCAGGGGTTGGTAGGAGGTTGTAGGGTGCCATATGTTTCCGGAGGGTTGTGTAGGGTTCCGTAGAGGCCTGTGGTGTTCCCTAGGGGGCTGTAGAGTCTCGTACGGTTCCGTAGGGGCCTGTGGTGTTCCCTAGGGGCCTGTAGAGTCTCGTACAGTTCCGTAGGGTCCTGTAGGTTTCCATAAGCGCCCGCAGAGGTTTGAAGGGGCCCGTACTGTTCCGTAAGGATCCACAGGGCTCCGTAGAGCTTCATAGGTTCCCTAGAGGCCTGTAGAGTACCGCAGGAGCCAGTAGTGTTCTGTAGGGGCCCGTAGGGTTCCTTCCGTAGGGGCTGGCAGTGTTCCGTAGGGACATATAGGGTTGTGTAAGTGCCCGCAGACGTCTGTAGGAATCCGTGGGATTCTGTAAGGTTCTGGAGGGTTCTGCAGGGATCCGTAGGGGCCCGTAGAGTTCCGTAGTGGCTGGTAAAGTTCCGTAGGGCCCTGTGGGGTTCTGTATGGACCTGTAGGGTTCCGTAGGGGCCTGCAGGGTTCTGTAAGTGCCCGCAGGTGTCTGTAGGGTTCCGTAGGGGTCTGTAGGGTTCCGTAGGCACCTGCAGTGTTCTGTAGGAGCCCATAGGGTTTTAGTGAGGTTCCGTTGTGTTGCTAAGGGTCTCGTAGAGTGCTGTCGGGTCCTGGAGTATTCTGTAGGGTTCCAGAGGGGCTCGTAGGGTTCCGTCAAAATCTGTAGGCTTCCCTAGGGGCCCGTAGAGTCCCGTAGATTTCCGTAGGGGCCTGTAGGGTTGTGTAAGTGCCCGCAGGGGTTGATAGGAGCTTGTCGGGTTCCATATGTTTCCAGAGGGTTGTGTAGGGTTCCGTAGGGGCCGGTGGTGTTCCCTAGGGGCCTGTAGAGTCTCGTACGGTTCCGTAGGGGCCTGTGGTGTTCCCTAGGGGCCTGTAGAGTCTCGTACAGTTCCGTAGGGTCCTGTAGGTTTCCATAAGCGCCCGCAGAGGTCTGAAGGGGCCCGTACTGTTCCGTAAGGATCCATAGGGCTCCGTAGAGCTTCGTAGGTTCCCTAGAGGCCTGTAGAGTACCGCAGGAGCCAGTAGTGTTCTGTAGGGGCCCGTAGGGTTCCTTCCGTAGGGGCTGGCAGTGTTCCGTAGGAACATCTAGGGTTGAGTAAGTGCCCGCAGGAGTCTGTAGGAGTCCGTGGGATTCTGTAAGGTTCTGGAGGGTTCTGCAGGGTTCCGTAGGGGCCCGTAGAGTTCCGTAGTGGCTGGTAAAGTTCCGTAGGGCCCTGTACCGTTCCGTAACTGCCTGCAAGGGTCTTTAGGCTTCCGTAGGGGCTGGTAGGGTTCCATAAAGTTCCGTGGGTTCCTGCAGAGTTCTGCAAGTGCCCGCAAGGGCCTGTAGGGGCCCACAGTGTTTCTGTCAGGTTCCGTAGAGTTCCGTAGGGGCCATAGGTTTCCGTAGTGGCTGGTAGTATTCCGTAGGGGTCTGTAGGGTTCCGTAGGCACCTGCAGTGTTCTGTAGGAGCCCATAGGGTTTTAGTGAGGTTCCGTTGTGTTGCTAAGGGTCTTGTAGAGTGCTGTCGGGTCCTGGAGTATTCTGTAGGGTTCCAGAGGGGCTTGTAGGGTTCCATCAAAATCTGTAGGCTTCCCTAGGGGCCCGTAGAGTCCCGTAGATTTCCGTAGGGGCCTGTAGGGTTGTGTAAGTGCCCGCAGGGGATGGTAGGAGGTTGTAGGGTGCCATATGTTTCCGGAGGGTTGTGTAGGGTTCCGTAGGGGCCGGTGGTGTTCCCTAGGGGCCTGTAGAGTCTCGTACGGTTCCGTAGGGGCCTGTGGTGTTCCCTAGGGGCCTGTAGAGTCTCATACAGTTCCGTAGGGCCCTGTAGGTTTCCATAAGCGCGCGCAGAGGTCTGAAGGGGCCCGTACTGTTCCGTAAGGATCCACAGGGCTCCGTAGAGCTTCGTAGGTTCCCTAGAGGCCTGTAGAGTACCGCAGGAGCCAGTAGTGTTCTGTAGGGGTCCGTAGGTTCCTTCCGTAGCGGCTGGCAGTGTTCCGTAGGAACATCTAGGGTTGAGTAAGTGCCCGCAGGAGTCTGTAGGAGTCCGTGGGATTCTGTAAGGTTCTGGAGGGTTCTGCAGGGTTCCGTAGGGGCCCGTAGAGTTCCGTAGTGGCTGGTAAAGTTCCGTAGGGCCCTGTACCGTTCCGTAACTGCCTGCAAGGGTCTTTAGGCTTCCGTAGGGGCTGGTAGGGTTCCATAAAGTTCCGTGGGTTCCTGCAGAGTTCTGCAAGTGCCCGCAAGGGCCTGTAGGGGCCCACAGTGTTCCTGTCAGGTTCCGTAGAGTTCCATAGGGGCCATAGGTTTCCGTAGTGGCTGGTAGTATTCCGTAGGGGCCTGTAGGGTTCCGTAGGCACCTGCAGTGTTCTGTAGGAGCCCATAAGGTTTTAGTGAGGTTCCGTTGTGTTGCTAAGGGTCTTGTAGAGTGCTGTCGGGTCCTGGAGTATTCTGTAGGGTTCCAGAGGGGCTTGTAGGGTTCCGTCAAAATCTGTAGGCTTCCTTAGGGGCCCGTAGAGTCCCGTAGATTTCCGTAGGGGCCTGTAGGGTTGTGTAAGTGCCCGCAGGGGTTTTTGGAGGTTGTAGGGTGCCATATGTTTCCGGAGGGTTGTGTAGGGTTCCGTAGAGGCCTGTGGTGTTCCCTAGGGGGCTGTAGAGTCTCGTACGGTTCTGTAGGGGCCTGTAGGTTTCCATAAGCGCCCGCAGAGGTTTGAAGGGGCCCGTACTGTTCCGTAAGGATCCACAGGGCTCCGTAGAGCTTCGTAGGTTCCCTTGAGGCCTGTAGAGTACCGCAGGAGCCAGTAGTGTTCTGTAGGGGCCCGTAGGGTTCCTTCCGTAGGGGCTGGCAGTGTTCCGTAGGGGCCTCTAGGGTTGTGTAAGTGCCCGCAGACGTCTGTAGGAATCCGTGGGATTCTGTAAGGTTCTGGAGGGTTCTGCAGGGTTCCGTAGGGGCCCGTAGAGTTCTGTAGTGGCTGGTAAAGTTCCGTAGGGCCCTGTGGGATGCTGTATGGACCTGTAGGGTTCCGTAGGGGCCTGCAGGGTTCTGTAAGTGCCCGCAGGTGTCTGTAGGGTTCCGTAGGGGTCTGTAGGGTTCCGTAGGCACCTGCAGTGTTCTGTAGGAGCCCATAGGGTTTTAGTGAGGTTCCGTTGTGTTGCTAAGGGTCTTGTAGAGTGCTGTCGGGTCCTGGAGTATTCTGCAGGGTTCCAGAGGGGCTTGTAGGGTTCCGTCAAAATCTGTAGGGTTCCCTAGGGGCCCGTAGAGTCCCGTAGATTTCCGTAGGGGCCTGTAGGGTTGTGTAAGTGCCCGCAGGGGTTGGTAGGAGCTTGTAGGGTGCCATATGTTTCCGGAGGGTTGTGTAGGGTTCCGTAGGGGCCTGTGGTGTTCCCTAGGGGCCTGTAGAGTCTCGTACGGTTCCGTAGGGGCCTGTGGTGTTCCCTAGGGGCCTGTAGAGTCTCGTACAGTTCCGTAGGGTCCTGTAGGTTTCCATAAGCGCCCGCAGAGGTCTGAAGGGGCCCGTACTGTTCCGTAAGGATCCATAGGGCTCCGTAGAGCTTCGTAGGTTCCCTAGAGGCCTGTAGAGTACCGCAGGAGCCAGTAGTGTTCTGTAGGGGCCCGTAGGGTTCCTTCCGTAGGGGCTGGCAGTGTTCCGTAGGGACATCTAGGGTTGTGTAAGTGCCCGCAGGAGTCTGTAGGAGTCCGTGGGATTCTGTAAGGTTCTGGAGGGTTCTGCAGGGTTCCGTAGGGGCCCGTAGAGTTCCGTAGTGGCTGGTAAAGTTCCGTAGGGCCCTGTACCGTTCCGTAACTGCCTGCAAGGGTCTTTAGGCTTCCGTAGGGGCTGGTAGGGTTCCATAAAGTTCCGTGGGTTCCTGCAGAGTTCTGCAAGTGCCCGCAAGGGCCTGTAGGGGCCCACAGTGTTCCTGTCAGGTTCCGTAGAGTTCCGTAGGGGCCATAGGTTTCCGTAGTGGCTGGTAGTATTCCGTAGGGGTCTGTAGGGTTCCGTAGGCACCTGCAGTGTTCTGTAGGAGCCCATAAGGTTTTAGTGAGGTTCCGTTGTGTTGCTAAGGGTCTTGTAGAGTGCTGTCGGGTCCTGGAGTATTCTGTAGGGTTCCAGAGGGGCTTGTAGGGTTTCGTCAAAATCTGTAGGCTTCCTTAGGGGCCCGTAGAGTCCCGTAGATTTCCGTAGGGGCCTGTAGGGTTGTGTAAGTGCCCGCAGGGGTTGGTAGGAGGTGGTAGGGTGCCATATGTTTCCGGAGGGTTGTGTAGGGTTCCGTAGAGGCCTGTGGTGTTCCCTAGGGGCCTGTAGAGTCTCGTACGGTTCCGTAGGGGCCTGTGGTGTTCCCTAGGGGCCTGTAGAGTCTCGTACAGTTCCGTAGGGTCCTGTAGGTTTCCATAAACGCCCGCAGAGGTTTGAAGGGGCCCGTACTGTTCCGTAAGGATCCACAGGGCTCCGTAGAGCTTCATAGGTTCCCTTGAGGCCTGTAGAGTACCGCAGGAGCCAGTAGTGTTCTGTAGGGGCCCGTAGGGTTCCTTCCGTAGGGGCTGGCAGTGTTCCGTAGGGGCCTCTAGGGTTGTGTAAGTGCCCGCAGACGTCTGTAGGAATCCGTGGGATTCTGTAAGGTTCTGGAGGGTTCTGCAGGGTTCCGTAGGGGCCCGTAGAGTTCCGTAGTGGCTGGTAAAGTTCCGTAGGGCCCTGTGGGGTTCTGTATGGACCTGTAGGGTTCCGTAGGGGCCTGCAGGGTTCTGTAAGTGCCCGCAGGTGTCTGTAGGGTTCCGTAGGGGTCTGTAGGGTTCCGTAGGCACCTGCAGTGTTCTGTAGGAGCCCATAGGGTTTTAGTGAGGTTCTGTTGTGTTGCTAAGGGTCTCGTAGAGTGCTGTCGGGTCCTGGAGTATTCTGTAGGGTTCCAGAGGGGCTCGTAGGGTTCCGTCAAAATCTGTAGGGTTCCCTAGGGGCCCGTAGAGTCCCGTAGATTTCCGTAGGGGCCTGTAGGGTTGTGTAAGTGCCCGCAGGGGTTGGTAGGAGGTTGTAGGGTGCCATATGTTTCCGGAGGGTTGTGTAGGGTTCCGTAGGGGCCTGTGGTGTTCCCTAGGGGCCTGTAGAGTCTCGTACGGTTCCGTAGGGGCCTGTGGTGTTCCCTAGGGGCCTGTAGAGTCTCGTACAGTTCCGTAGGGTCCTGTAGGTTTCCATAAGCGCCCGCAGAGGTCTGAAGGGGCCCGTATTGTTCCGTAAGGATCCAGAGGGCTCCGTAGAGCTTCGTAGGTTCCCTAGAGGCCTGTAGAGTACCGCAGGAGCCAGTAGTGTTCTGTAGGGGCCCGTAGGGTTCCTTCCGTAGGGGCTGGCAGTGTTCCGTAGGAACATCTAGGGTTGAGTAAGTGCCCGCAGGAGTCTGTAGGAGTCCGTGGGATTCTGTAAGGTTCTGGAGGGTTCTGCAGGGTTCCGTAGGGGCCCGTAGAGTTCCGTAGTGGCTGGTAAAGTTCCGTAGGGCCCTGTACCGTTCCGTAACTGCCTGCAAGGGTCTTTAGGCTTCCGTAGGGGCTGGTAGGGTTCCATAAAGTTCCGTGGGTTCCTGCAGAGTTCTGCAAGTGCCCGCAAGGGCCTGTAGGGGCCCACAGTGTTTCTGTCAGGTTCCGTAGAGTTCCGTAGGGGCCATAGGTTTCCGTAGTGGCTGGTAGTATTCCGTAGGGGTCTGTAGGGTTCCGTAGGCACCTGCAGTGTTCTGTAGGAGCCCATAGGGTTTTAGTGAGGTTCCGTTGTGTTGCTAAGGGTCTTGTAGAGTGCTGTCGGGTCCTGGAGTATTCTGTAGGGTTCCAGAGGGGCTTGTAGGGTTCCATCAAAATCTGTAGGCTTCCCTAGGGGCCCGTAGAGTCCCGTAGATTTCCGTAGGGGCCTGTAGGGTTGTGTAAGTGCCCGCAGGGGATGGTAGGAGGTTGTAGGGTGCCATATGTTTCCGGAGGGTTGTGTAGGGTTCCGTAGGGGCCGGTGGTGTTCCCTAGGGGCCTGTAGAGTCTCGTACGGTTCCGTAGGGGCCTGTGGTGTTCCCTAGGGGCCTGTAGAGTCTCATACAGTTCCGTAGGGCCCTGTAGGTTTCCATAAGCGCGCGCAGAGGTCTGAAGGGGCCCGTACTGTTCCGTAAGGATCCACAGGGCTCCGTAGAGCTTCGTAGGTTCCCTAGAGGCCTGTAGAGTACCGCAGGAGCCAGTAGTGTTCTGTAGGGGTCCGTAGGTTCCTTCCGTAGGGGCTGGCAGTGTTCCGTAGGGGCCTCTAGGGTTGTGTAAGTGCCCGCAGACGTCTGTAGGAATCCGTGGGATTCTGTAAGGTTCTGGAGGGTTCTGCAGGGTTCCGTAGGGGCCCGTAGAGTTCCGTAGTGGCTGGTAAAGTTCCGTAGGGCCCTGTGGGATGCTGTATGGACCTGTAGGGTTCCGTAGGGGCCTGCAGGGTTCTGATATGCCCGCAGGTGTCTGTAGGGTTCCATAGGGGTCTGTAGGGTTCCGTAGGCACCTGCAGTGTTCTGTAGGAGCCCATAGGGTTTTAGTGAGGTTCCGTTGTGTTGCTAAGGGTCTTATAGAGTGCTGTCGGGTCCTGGAGTATTCTGTAAAGTTCCAGAGGGGCTCGTAGGGTTCTGTCAAAATCTGTAGGCTTCCCTAGGGGCACGTAGAGTCCCGTAGATTTCCGTAGGGGCCTGTAGGGTTGTGTAAGTGCCCGCAGGGGTTGGTAGGAGCTTGTAGGGTTCCATAAGTTTCCGGAGGGTTGTGTAGGGTTCCGTAGGGGCCTGTGGTGTTCCCTAGGGGCCTGTAGAGTCTCGTACGGTTCATAGAGGCCTGTGGTGTTCCCTAGGGGCCTGTAGTGTCTCGTACAGTTCTGTAGGGCCCTGTAGGTTTCCATAAGCGCCCGCAGAGGTCTGAAGGGGCCCCTACTGTTCTGTAAGGATCCACAGGGCTCCGTAGAGCTTCGTAGGTTCCCTAGAGGCCTGTAGAGTACCGCAGGAGCCGGTAGTATTCTGTAGGGGTCCGTAGGTTCCTTCCATAGGGGCTGGCAGTGTTCCGTAGGGGCCTCTAGGGTTGTGTAAGTGCCCGCAGGAGTCTGTAGGAATCCGTGGGATTCTGTAAGGTTCTGGAGGGTTCGGCAGGGTTCCGTAGGGGCCCGTAGAGTTCCGTAGTGGCTGGTAAAGTTCCGTAGGGCCCTGTGGGATGCTGTATGGACCTGTAGGGTTCCGTAGGGGCCTGCAGGGTTCTGTAAGTGCCCGCAGGTGTCTGTAGGGTTCCGTAGGGGTCTGTAGGGTTCCGTAGGCACCTGCAGTGTTCTGTAGGAGCCCATAGGGTTTTAATGAGGTTCCGTTGTGTTGCTAAGGGTCTTGTAGAGTGCTGTCGGGTCCTGGAGTATTCTGCAGGGTTCCAGAGGGGCTTGTAGGGTTCCGTCAAAATCTGTAGGGTTCCCTAGGGGCCCGTAGAGTCCCGTAGATTTCCGTAGGGGCCTCTAGGGTTGAGTAAGTGCCCGCAGGAGTCTGTAGGAGTCTGTGGGATTCTGTAAGGTTCCGGAGCGTTCTGCAGGGTTCCGTAGGGGCCTGTAGAGTTCCGTAGTGGCTGGTAAAGTTCCGTAGGGCCCTGTACCGTTCCGTAACTGCCTGCAAGGGTCTTTAGGCTTCCGTAGGGGCTGGTAGGGTTCCATAAAGTTCCGTGGGTTCCTGCAGAGTTCTGCAAGTGCCCGCAAGGGCCTGTAGGGGCCCACAGTGTTCCTGTCAGGTTCCGTAGAGTTCCATAGGGGCCATAGGTTTCCGTAGTGGCTGGTAGTATTCCGTAGGGGCCTGTAGGGTTCCGTAGGCACCTGCAGTGTTCTGTAGGAGCCCATAAGGTTTTAGTGAGGTTCCGTTGTGTTGCTAAGGGTCTTGTAGAGTGCTGTCGGGTCCTGGAGTATTCTGTAGGGTTCCAGAGGGGCTTGTAGGGTTCCGTCAAAATCTGTAGGCTTCCTTAGGGGCCCGTAGAGTCCCGTAGATTTCCGTAGGGGCCTGTAGGGTTGTGTAAGTGCCCGCAGGGGTTTTTGGAGGTTGTAGGGTGCCATATGTTTCCGGAGGGTTGTGTAGGGTTCCGTAGAGGCCTGTGGTGTTCCCTAGGGGGCTGTAGAGTCTCGTACGGTTCTGTAGGGGCCTGTAGGTTTCCATAAGCGCCCGCAGAGGTTTGAAGGGGCCCGTACTGTTCCGTAAGGATCCACAGGGCTCCGTAGAGCTTCGTAGGTTCCCTTGAGGCCTGTAGAGTACCGCAGGAGCCAGTAGTGTTCTGTAGGGGCCCGTAGGGTTCCTTCCGTAGGGGCTGGCAGTGTTCCGTAGGGGCCTCTAGGGTTGTGTAAGTGCCCGCAGACGTCTGTAGGAATCCGTGGGATTCTGTAAGGTTCTGGAGGGTTCTGCAGGGTTCCGTAGGGGCCCGTAGAGTTCTGTAGTGGCTGGTAAAGTTCCGTAGGGCCCTGTGGGATGCTGTATGGACCTGTAGGGTTCCGTAGGGGCCTGCAGGGTTCTGTAAGTGCCCGCAGGTGTCTGTAGGGTTCCGTAGGGGTCTGTAGGGTTCCGTAGGCACCTGCAGTGTTCTGTAGGAGCCCATAGGGTTTTAGTGAGGTTCCGTTGTGTTGCTAAGGGTCTTGTAGAGTGCTGTCGGGTCCTGGAGTATTCTGCAGGGTTCCAGAGGGGCTTGTAGGGTTCCGTCAAAATCTGTAGGGTTCCCTAGGGGCCCGTAGAGTCCCGTAGATTTCCGTAGGGGCCTGTAGGGTTGTGTAAGTGCCCGCAGGGGTTGGTAGGAGCTTGTAGGGTGCCATATGTTTCCGGAGGGTTGTGTAGGGTTCCGTAGGGGCCTGTGGTGTTCCCTAGGGGCCTGTAGAGTCTCGTACGGTTCCGTAGGGGCCTGTGGTGTTCCCTAGGGGCCTGTAGAGTCTCGTACAGTTCCGTAGGGTCCTGTAGGTTTCCATAAGCGCCCGCAGAGGTCTGAAGGGGCCCGTACTGTTCCGTAAGGATCCATAGGGCTCCGTAGAGCTTCGTAGGTTCCCTAGAGGCCTGTAGAGTACCGCAGGAGCCAGTAGTGTTCTGTAGGGGCCCGTAGGGTTCCTTCCGTAGGGGCTGGCAGTGTTCCGTAGGGACATCTAGGGTTGTGTAAGTGCCCGCAGGAGTCTGTAGGAGTCCGTGGGATTCTGTAAGGTTCTGGAGGGTTCTGCAGGGTTCCGTAGGGGCCCGTAGAGTTCCGTAGTGGCTGGTAAAGTTCCGTAGGGCCCTGTACCGTTCCGTAACTGCCTGCAAGGGTCTTTAGGCTTCCGTAGGGGCTGGTAGGGTTCCATAAAGTTCCGTGGGTTCCTGCAGAGTTCTGCAAGTGCCCGCAAGGGCCTGTAGGGGCCCACAGTGTTCCTGTCAGGTTCCGTAGAGTTCCGTAGGGGCCATAGGTTTCCGTAGTGGCTGGTAGTATTCCGTAGGGGTCTGTAGGGTTCCGTAGGCACCTGCAGTGTTCTGTAGGAGCCCATAAGGTTTTAGTGAGGTTCCGTTGTGTTGCTAAGGGTCTTGTAGAGTGCTGTCGGGTCCTGGAGTATTCTGTAGGGTTCCAGAGGGGCTTGTAGGGTTTCGTCAAAATCTGTAGGCTTCCTTAGGGGCCCGTAGAGTCCCGTAGATTTCCGTAGGGGCCTGTAGGGTTGTGTAAGTGCCCGCAGGGGTTGGTAGGAGGTTGTAGGGTGCCATATGTTTCCGGAGGGTTGTGTAGGGTTCCGTAGAGGCCTGTGGTGTTCCCTAGGGGCCTGTAGAGTCTCGTACGGTTCCGTAGGGGCCTGTGGTGTTCCCTAGGGGCCTGTAGAGTCTCGTACAGTTCCGTAGGGTCCTGTAGGTTTCCATAAGCGCCCGCAGAGGTTTGAAGGGGCCCGTACTGTTCCGTAAGGATCCACAGGGCTCCGTAGAGCTTCATAGGTTCCCTTGAGGCCTGTAGAGTACCGCAGGAGCCAGTAGTGTTCTGTAGGGGCCCGTAGGGTTCCTTCCGTAGGGGCTGGCAGTGTTCCGTAGGGGCCTCTAGGGTTGTGTAAGTGCCCGCAGGAGTCTGTAGGAATCCGTGGGATTCTGTAAGGTTCTGGAGGGTTCTGCAGGGTTCCGTAGGGGCCCGTAGAGTTCCGTAGTGGCTGGTAAAGTTCCGTAGGGCCCTGTGGGGTTCTGTATGGACCTGTAGGGTTCCGTAGGGGCCTGCAGGGTTCTGTAAGTGCCCGCAGGTGTCTGTAGGGTTCCGTAGGGGTCTGTAGGGTTCCGTAGGCACCTGCAGTGTTCTGTAGGAGCCCATAGGGTTTTAGTGAGGTTCCGTTGTGTTGCTAAGGGTCTCGTAGAGTGCTGTCGGGTCCTGGAGTATTCTGTAGGGTTCCAGAGGGGCTCGTAGGGTTCCGTCAAAATCTGTAGGCTTCCCTAGGGGCCCGTAGAGTCCCGTAGATTTCCGTAGGGGCCTGTAGGGTTGTGTAAGTGCCCGCAGGGGTTGGTAGGAGGTTGTAGGGTGCCATATGTTTCCGGAGGGTTGTGTAGGGTTCCGTAGGGGCCTGTGGTGTTCCCTAGGGGCCTGTAGAGTCTCGTACGGTTCCGTAGGGGCCTGTGGTGTTCCCTAGGGGCCTGTAGAGTCTCGTACAGTTCCGTAGGGTCCTGTAGGTTTCCATAAGCGCCCGCAGAGGTCTGAAGGGGCCCGTATTGTTCCGTAAGGATCCATAGGGCTCCGTAGAGCTTCGTAGGTTCCCTAGAGGCCTGTAGAGTACCGCAGGAGCCAGTAGTGTTCTGTAGGGGCCCGTAGGGTTCCTTCCGTAGGGGCTGGCAGTGTTCCGTAGGAACATCTAGGGTTGAGTAAGTGCCCGCAGGAGTCTGTAGGAGTCCGTGGGATTCTGTAAGGTTCTGGAGGGTTCTGCAGGGTTCCGTAGGGGCCCGTAGAGTTCCGTAGTGGCTGGTAAAGTTCCGTAGGGCCCTGTACCGTTCCGTAACTGCCTGCAAGGGTCTTTAGGCTTCCGTAGGGGCTGGTAGGGTTCCATAAAGTTCCGTGGGTTCCTGCAGAGTTCTGCAAGTGCCCGCAAGGGCCTGTAGGGGCCCACAGTGTTTCTGTCAGGTTCCGTAGAGTTCTGTAGGGGCCATAGGTTTCCGTAGTGGCTGGTAGTATTCCGTAGGGGTCTGTAGGGTTCCGTAGGCACCTGCAGTGTTCTGTAGGAGCCCATAGGGTTTTAGTGAGGTTCCGTTGTGTTGCTAAGGGTCTTGTAGAGTGCTGTCGGGTCCTGGAGTATTCTGTAGGGTTCCAGAGGGGCTTGTAGGGTTCCATCAAAATCTGTAGGCTTCCCTAGGGGCCCGTAGAGTCCCGTAGATTTCCGTAGGGGCCTGTAGGGTTGTGTAAGTGCCCGCAGGGGATGGTAGGAGGTTGTAGGGTGCCATATGTTTCCGGAGGGTTGTGTAGGGTTCCGTAGGGGCCGGTGGTGTTCCCTAGGGGCCTGTAGAGTCTCGTACGGTTCCGTAGGGGCCTGTGGTGTTCCCTAGGGGCCTGTAGAGTCTCATACAGTTCCGTAGGGCCCTGTAGGTTTCCATAAGCGCGCGCAGAGGTCTGAAGGGGCCCGTACTGTTCCGTAAGGATCCACAGGGCTCCGTAGAGCTTCGTAGGTTCCCTAGAGGCCTGTAGAGTACCGCAGGAGCCAGTAGTGTTCTGTAGGGGTCCGTAGGTTCCTTCCGTAGCGGCTGGCAGTGTTCCGTAGGGGCCTCTAGGGTTGTGTAAGTGCCCGCAGACGTCTGTAGGAATCCGTGGGATTCTGTAAGGTTCTGGAGGGTTCTGCAGGGTTCCGTAGGGGCCCGTAGAGTTCCGTAGTGGCTGGTAAAGTTCCGTAGGGCCCTGTGGGATGCTGTATGGACCTGTAGGGTTCCGTAGGGGCCTGCAGGGTTCTGATATGCCCGCAGGTGTCTGTAGGGTTCCATAGGGGTCTGTAGGGTTCCGTAGGCACCTGCAGTGTTCTGTAGGAGCCCATAGGGTTTTAGTGAGGTTCCGTTGTGTTGCTAAGGGTCTTATAGAGTGCTGTCGGGTCCTGGAGTATTCTGTAAAGTTCCAGAGGGGCTCGTAGGGTTCTGTCAAAATCTGTAGGCTTCCCTAGGGGCACGTAGAGTCCCGTAGATTTCCGTAGGGGCCTGTAGGGTTGTGTAAGTGCCCGCAGGGGTTGGTAGGAGCTTGTAGGGTTCCATAAGTTTCCGGAGGGTTGTGTAGGGTTCCGTAGGGGCCTGTGGTGTTCCCTAGGGGCCTGTAGAGTCTCGTACGGTTCATAGAGGCCTGTGGTGTTCCCTAGGGGCCTGTAGTGTCTCGTACAGTTCTGTAGGGCCCTGTAGGTTTCCATAAGCGCCCGCAGAGGTCTGAAGGGGCCCCTACTGTTCTGTAAGGATCCACAGGGCTCCGTAGAGCTTCGTAGGTTCCCTAGAGGCCTGTAGAGTACCGCAGGAGCCGGTAGTATTCTGTAGGGGTCCGTAGGTTCCTTCCATAGGGGCTGGCAGTGTTCCGTAGGGGCCTCTAGGGTTGTGTAAGTGCCCGCAGGAGTCTGTAGGAATCCGTGGGATTCTGTAAGGTTCTGGAGGGTTCGGCAGGGTTCCGTAGGGGCCCGTAGAGTTCCGTAGTGGCTGGTAAAGTTCCGTAGGGCCCTGTGGGATGCTGTATGGACCTGTAGGGTTCCGTAGGGGCCTGCAGGGTTCTGTAAGTGCCCGCAGGTGTCTGTAGGGTTCCGTAGGGGTCTGTAGGGTTCCGTAGGCACCTGCAGTGTTCTGTAGGAGCCCATAGGGTTTTAATGAGGTTCCGTTGTGTTGCTAAGGGTCTTGTAGAGTGCTGTCGGGTCCTGGAGTATTCTGCAGGGTTCCAGAGGGGCTTGTAGGGTTCCGTCAAAATCTGTAGGGTTCCCTAGGGGCCCGTAGAGTCCCGTAGATTTCCGTAGGGGCCTCTAGGGTTGAGTAAGTGCCCGCAGGAGTCTGTAGGAGTCTGTGGGATTCTGTAAGGTTCCGGAGCGTTCTGCAGGGTTCCGTAGGGGCCTGTAGAGTTCCGTAGTGGCTGGTAAAGTTCCGTAGGGCCCTGTACCGTTCCGTAACTGCCTGCAAGGGTCTTTAGGCTTCCGTAGGGGCTGGTAGGGTTCCATAAAGTTCCGTGGGTTCCTGCAGAGTTCTGCAAGTGCCCGCAAGGGCCTGTAGGGGCCCACAGTGTTCCTGTCAGGTTCCGTAGAGTTCCATAGGGGCCATAGGTTTCCGTAGTGGCTGGTAGTATTCCGTAGGGGCCTGTAGGGTTCCGTAGGCACCTGCAGTGTTCTGTAGGAGCCCATAAGGTTTTAGTGAGGTTCCGTTGTGTTGCTAAGGGTCTTGTAGAGTGCTGTCGGGTCCTGGAGTATTCTGTAGGGTTCCAGAGGGGCTTGTAGGGTTCCGTCAAAATCTGTAGGCTTCCTTAGGGGCCCGTAGAGTCCCGTAGATTTCCGTAGGGGCCTGTAGGGTTGTGTAAGTGCCCGCAGGGGTTTTTGGAGGTTGTAGGGTGCCATATGTTTCCGGAGGGTTGTGTAGGGTTCCGTAGAGGCCTGTGGTGTTCCCTAGGGGGCTGTAGAGTCTCGTACGGTTCTGTAGGGGCCTGTAGGTTTCCATAAGCGCCCGCAGAGGTTTGAAGGGGCCCGTACTGTTCCGTAAGGATCCACAGGGCTCCGTAGAGCTTCGTAGGTTCCCTTGAGGCCTGTAGAGTACCGCAGGAGCCAGTAGTGTTCTGTAGGGGCCCGTAGGGTTCCTTCCGTAGGGGCTGGCAGTGTTCCGTAGGGGCCTCTAGGGTTGTGTAAGTGCCCGCAGACGTCTGTAGGAATCCGTGGGATTCTGTAAGGTTCTGGAGGGTTCTGCAGGGTTCCGTAGGGGCCCGTAGAGTTCTGTAGTGGCTGGTAAAGTTCCGTAGGGCCCTGTGGGATGCTGTATGGACCTGTAGGGTTCCGTAGGGGCCTGCAGGGTTCTGTAAGTGCCCGCAGGTGTCTGTAGGGTTCCGTAGGGGTCTGTAGGGTTCCGTAGGCACCTGCAGTGTTCTGTAGGAGCCCATAGGGTTTTAGTGAGGTTCCGTTGTGTTGCTAAGGGTCTTGTAGAGTGCTGTCGGGTCCTGGAGTATTCTGCAGGGTTCCAGAGGGGCTTGTAGGGTTCCGTCAAAATCTGTAGGGTTCCCTAGGGGCCCGTAGAGTCCCGTAGATTTCCGTAGGGGCCTGTAGGGTTGTGTAAGTGCCCGCAGGGGTTGGTAGGAGCTTGTAGGGTGCCATATGTTTCCGGAGGGTTGTGTAGGGTTCCGTAGGGGCCTGTGGTGTTCCCTAGGGGCCTGTAGAGTCTCGTACGGTTCCGTAGGGGCCTGTGGTGTTCCCTAGGGGCCTGTAGAGTCTCGTACAGTTCCGTAGGGTCCTGTAGGTTTCCATAAGCGCCCGCAGAGGTCTGAAGGGGCCCGTACTGTTCCGTAAGGATCCATAGGGCTCCGTAGAGCTTCGTAGGTTCCCTAGAGGCCTGTAGAGTACCGCAGGAGCCAGTAGTGTTCTGTAGGGGCCCGTAGGGTTCCTTCCGTAGGGGCTGGCAGTGTTCCGTAGGGACATCTAGGGTTGTGTAAGTGCCCGCAGGAGTCTGTAGGAGTCCGTGGGATTCTGTAAGGTTCTGGAGGGTTCTGCAGGGTTCCGTAGGGGCCCGTAGAGTTCCGTAGTGGCTGGTAAAGTTCCGTAGGGCCCTGTACCGTTCCGTAACTGCCTGCAAGGGTCTTTAGGCTTCCGTAGGGGCTGGTAGGGTTCCATAAAGTTCCGTGGGTTCCTGCAGAGTTCTGCAAGTGCCCGCAAGGGCCTGTAGGGGCCCACAGTGTTCCTGTCAGGTTCCGTAGAGTTCCGTAGGGGCCATAGGTTTCCGTAGTGGCTGGTAGTATTCCGTAGGGGTCTGTAGGGTTCCGTAGGCACCTGCAGTGTTCTGTAGGAGCCCATAAGGTTTTAGTGAGGTTCCGTTGTGTTGCTAAGGGTCTTGTAGAGTGCTGTCGGGTCCTGGAGTATTCTGTAGGGTTCCAGAGGGGCTTGTAGGGTTTCGTCAAAATCTGTAGGCTTCCTTAGGGGCCCGTAGAGTCCCGTAGATTTCCGTAGGGGCCTGTAGGGTTGTGTAAGTGCCCGCAGGGGTTGGTAGGAGGTTGTAGGGTGCCATATGTTTCCGGAGGGTTGTGTAGGGTTCCGTAGAGGCCTGTGGTGTTCCCTAGGGGCCTGTAGAGTCTCGTACGGTTCCGTAGGGGCCTGTGGTGTTCCCTAG
This sequence comes from Numenius arquata, assembly GCF_964106895.1. Lineage (NCBI taxonomy): Eukaryota > Metazoa > Chordata > Aves > Charadriiformes > Scolopacidae > Numenius > Numenius arquata. The sequence continues at coordinate 67,149 of NW_027414864.1, forward strand.
GGGCCTGTAGAGTCTCGTACAGTTCCGTAGGGTCCTGTAGGTTTCCATAAGCGCCCGCAGAGGTTTGAAGGGGCCCGTACTGTTCCGTAAGGATCCACAGGGCTCCGTAGAGCTTCATAGGTTCCCTTGAGGCCTGTAGAGTACCGCAGGAGCCAGTAGTGTTCTGTAGGGGCCCGTAGGGTTCCTTCCGTAGGGGCTGGCAGTGTTCCGTAGGGGCCTCTAGGGTTGTGTAAGTGCCCGCAGGAGTCTGTAGGAATCCGTGGGATTCTGTAAGGTTCTGGAGGGTTCTGCAGGGTTCCGTAGGGGCCCGTAGAGTTCCGTAGTGGCTGGTAAAGTTCCGTAGGGCCCTGTGGGGTTCTGTATGGACCTGTAGGGTTCCGTAGGGGCCTGCAGGGTTCTGTAAGTGCCCGCAGGTGTCTGTAGGGTTCCGTAGGGGTCTGTAGGGTTCCGTAGGCACCTGCAGTGTTCTGTAGGAGCCCATAGGGTTTTAGTGAGGTTCCGTTGTGTTGCTAAGGGTCTCGTAGAGTGCTGTCGGGTCCTGGAGTATTCTGTAGGGTTCCAGAGGGGCTCGTAGGGTTCCGTCAAAATCTGTAGGCTTCCCTAGGGGCCCGTAGAGTCCCGTAGATTTCCGTAGGGGCCTGTAGGGTTGTGTAAGTGCCCGCAGGGGTTGGTAGGAGGTTGTAGGGTGCCATATGTTTCCGGAGGGTTGTGTAGGGTTCCGTAGGGGCCTGTGGTGTTCCCTAGGGGCCTGTAGAGTCTCGTACGGTTCCGTAGGGGCCTGTGGTGTTCCCTAGGGGCCTGTAGAGTCTCGTACAGTTCCGTAGGGTCCTGTAGGTTTCCATAAGCGCCCGCAGAGGTCTGAAGGGGCCCGTATTGTTCCGTAAGGATCCATAGGGCTCCGTAGAGCTTCGTAGGTTCCCTAGAGGCCTGTAGAGTACCGCAGGAGCCAGTAGTGTTCTGTAGGGGCCCGTAGGGTTCCTTCCGTAGGGGCTGGCAGTGTTCCGTAGGAACATCTAGGGTTGAGTAAGTGCCCGCAGGAGTCTGTAGGAGTCCGTGGGATTCTGTAAGGTTCTGGAGGGTTCTGCAGGGTTCCGTAGGGGCCCGTAGAGTTCCGTAGTGGCTGGTAAAGTTCCGTAGGGCCCTGTGGGATGCTGTATGGACCTGTAGGGTTCCGTAGGGGCCTGCAGGGTTCTGTAAGTGCCCGCAGGTGTCTGTAGGGTTCCGTAGGGGTCTGTAGGGTTCCGTAGGCACCTGCAGTGTTCTGTAGGAGCCCATAGGGTTTTAGTGAGGTTCCGTTGTGTTGCTAAGGGTCTTGTAGAGTGCTGTCGGGTCCTGGAGTATTCTGCAGGGTTCCAGAGGGGCTTGTAGGGTTCCGTCAAAATCTGTAGGGTTCCCTAGGGGCCCGTAGAGTCCCGTAGATTTCCGTAGGGGCCTGTAGGGTTGTGTAAGTGCCCGCAGGGGTTGGTAGGAGCTTGTAGGGTGCCATATGTTTCCAGAGGGTTGTGTAGGGTTCCGTAGGGGCCTGTGGTGTTCCCTAGGGGCCTGTAGAGTCTCGTACGGTTCCGTAGGGGCCTGTGGTGTTCCCTAGGGGCCTGTAGAGTCTCGTACAGTTCCGTAGGGTCCTGTAGGTTTCCATAAGCGCCCGCAGAGGTCTGAAGGGGCCCGTACTGTTCCGTAAGGATCCATAGGGCTCCGTAGAGCTTCGTAGGTTCCCTAGAGGCCTGTAGAGTACCGCAGGAGCCAGTAGTGTTCTGTAGGGGCCCGTAGGGTTCCTTCCGTAGGGGCTGGCAGTGTTCCGTAGGGACATCTAGGGTTGTGTAAGTGCCCGCAGGAGTCTGTAGGAGTCTGTGGGATTCTGTAAGGTTCCGGAGCGTTCTGCAGGGTTCCGTAGGGGCCTGTAGAGTTCCGTAGTGGCTGGTAAAGTTCCGTAGGGCCCTGTACCGTTCCGTAACTGCCTGCAAGGGTCTTTAGGCTTCCGTAGGGGCTGGTAGGGTTCCATAAAGTTCCGTGGGTTCCTGCAGAGTTCTGCAAGTGCCCGCAAGGGCCTGTAGGGGCCCACAGTGTTTCTGTCAGGTTCCGTAGAGTTCCGTAGGGGCCATAGGTTTCCGTAGTGGCTGGTAGTATTCCGTAGGGGTCTGTAGGGTTCCGTAGGCACCTGCAGTGTTCTGTAGGAGCCCATAGGGTTTTAGTGAGGTTCCGTTGTGTTGCTAAGGGTCTTGTAGAGTGCTGTCGGGTCCTGGAGTATTCTGCAGGGTTCCAGAGGGGCTTGTAGGGTTCCGTCAAAATCTGTAGGCTTCCCTAGGGGCCCGTAGAGTCCCGTAGATTTCCGTAGGGGCCTGTACGGTTGTGTAAGTGCCCGCAGGGGTTGGTAGGAGCTTGTAGGGTTCCATAAGTTTCCAGAGGGTTGTGTAGGGTTCCGTAGGGGCCTGTGGTGTTCCCTAGGGGCCTGTAGAGTCTCGTACGGTTCCGTAGGGGCCTGTGGTGTTCCCTAGGGGCCTGTAGAGTCTCGTACAGTTCCGTAGGGTCCTGTAGGTTTCCATAAGCGCCCGCAGAGGTCTGAAGGGGCCCGTACTGTTCCGTAAGGATCCACAGGGCTCCGTAGAGCTTCGTAGGTTCCCTAGAGGCCTGTAGAGTACCGCAGGAGCCAGTAGTGTTCTGTAGGGGCCCGTAGGGTTCCTTCCGTAGGGGCTGGCAGTGTTCCGTAGGGGCCTGTAGGGTTGTGTAAGTGCCCGCAGACGTCTGTAGGAGTCCGTGGGATTCTGTAAGGTTCTGGAGGGTTCTGCAGGGTTCCGTAGGGGCCCGTAGAGTTCCATAGTGGCTGGTAAAGTTCCGTAGGGCCCTGTACCGTTCCGTAACTGCCTGCAAGGGTCTTTAGGCTTCCGTAGGGGCTGGTAGGGTTCCATAAAGTTCCGTGGGTTCCTGCAGAGTTCTGCAAGTGCCCGCAAGGGCCTGTAGGGGCCCACAGTGTTTCTGTCAGGTTCCGTAGAGTTCCGTAGGGGCCATAGGTTTCCGTAGTGGCTGGTAGTATTCCTTAGGGGTCTGTAGGGTTCCGTAGGCACCTGCAGTGTTCTGTAGGAGCCCATAGGGTTTTAGTGAGGTTCCGTTGTGTTGCTAAGGGTCTTGTAGAGTGCTGTCGGGTCCTGGAGTATTCTGTAGGGTTCCAGAGGGGCTTGTAGGGTTCCATCAAAATCTGTAGGCTTCCCTAGGGGCCCGTAGAGTCCCGTAGATTTCCGTAGGGGCCTGTAGGGTTGTGTAAGTGCCCGCAGGGGATGGTAGGAGGTTGTAGGGTGCCATATGTTTCCGGAGGGTTGTGTAGGGTTCCGTAGGGGCCGGTGGTGTTCCCTAGGGGCCTGTAGAGTCTCGTACGGTTCCGTAGGGGCCTGTGGTGTTCCCTAGGGGCCTGTAGAGTCTCATACAGTTCCGTAGGGCCCTGTAGGTTTCCATAAGCGCCCGCAGAGGTCTGAAGGGGCCCGTACTGTTCCGTAAGGATCCACAGGGCTCCGTAGAGCTTCGTAGGTTCCCTAGAGGCCTGTAGAGTACCACAGGAGCCAGTAGTGTTCTGTAGGGGCCCGTAGGGTTCCTTCCGTAGGGGCTGGCAGTGTTCCGTAGGGGCCTCTAGGGTTGTGTAAGTGCCCGCAGACGTCTGTAGGAATCCGTGGGATTCTGTAAGGTTCTGGAGGGTTCTGCAGGGTTCCGTAGGGGCCCGTAGAGTTCCGTAGTGGCTGGTAAAGTTCCGTAGGGCCCTGTGGGGTTCTGTATGGACCTGTAGGGTTCCGTAGGGGCCTGCAGGGTTCTGTAAGTGCCCGCAGGTGTCTGTAGGGTTCCGTAGGGGTCTGTAGGGTTCCGTAGGCACCTGCAGTGTTCTGTAGGAGCCCATAGGGTTTTAGTGAGGTTCCGTTGTGTTGCTAAGGGTCTTGTAGAGTGCTGTCGGGTCCTGGAGTATTCTGTAGGGTTCCAGAGGGGCTCGTAGGGTTCCGTCAAAATCTGTAGGCTTCCCTAGGGGCCCGTAGAGTCCCGTAGATTTCCGTAGGGGCCTCTAGGGTTGAGTAAGTGCCCGTAGGAGTCTGTAGGAGTCCGTGGGATTCTGTAAGGTTCCGGAGCGTTCTGCAGGGTTCCGTAGGGGCCCGTAGAGTTCCGTAGTGGCTGGTAAAGTTCCGTAGGGCCCTGTACCGTTCCGTAACTGCCTGCAAGGGTCTTTAGGCTTCCGTAGGGGGTGGTAGGGTTCCATAAAGTTCCGTGGGTTCCTGCAGAGGTCTGCAAGTGCCCGCAAGGGCCTGTAGGGGCCCACAGTGTTTCTGTCAGGTTCCGTAGAGTTCCGTAGGGGCCATAGGTTTCCGTAGTGGCTGGTAGTATTCCGTAGGGGTCTGTAGGGTTCCGTAGGCACCTGCAGTGTTCTGTAGGAGCCCATAGGGTTTTAGTGAGGTTCCGTTGTGTTGCTAAGGGTCTTGTAGAGTGCTGTCGGGTCCTGGAGTATTCTGTAGGGTTCCAGAGGGGCTTGTAGGGTTCCATCAAAATCTGTAGGCTTCCCTAGGGGCCCGTAGAGTCCCGTAGATTTCCGTAGGGGCCTGTAGGGTTGTGTAAGTGCCCGCAGGGGATGGTAGGAGGTTGTAGGGTGCCATATGTTTCCGGAGGGTTGTGTAGGGTTCCGTAGGGGCCGGTGGTGTTCCCTAGGGGCCTGTAGAGTCTCGTACGGTTCCGTAGGGGCCTGTGGTGTTCCATAGGGGCCTGTAGAGTCTCGTACAGTTCCGTAGGGGCCTGTAGGTTTCCATAAGCGCCCGCAGAGGTTTGAAGGGGCCCGTACTGTTCCGTAAGGATCCATAGGGCTCCGTAGAGCTTCGTAGGTTCCCTAGAGGCCTGTAGAGTACCGCAGGAGCCAGTAGTGTTCTGTAGGGGCCCGTAGGGTTCCTTCCGTAGGGGCTGGCAGTGTTCCGTAGGGACATCTAGGGTTGAGTAAGTGCCCGCAGGAGTCTGTAGGAGTCCGTGGGATTCTGTAAGGTTCTGGAGGGTTCTGCAGGGTTCCGTAGGGGCCCGTAGAGTTCCATAGTGGCTGGTAAAGTTCCGTAGGGCCCTGTACCGTTCCGTAACTGCCTGCAAGGGTCTTTAGGCTTCCGTAGGGGCTGGTAGGGTTCCATAAAGTTCCGTGGGTTCCTGCAGAGTTCTGCAAGTGCCCGCAAGGGCCTGTAGGGGCCCACAGTGTTCCTGTCAGGTTCCGTAGAGTTCCATAGGGGCCATAGGTTTCCGTAGTGGCTGGTAGTATTCCGTAGGGGCCTGTAGGGTTCCGTAGGCACCTGCAGTGTTCTGTAGGAGCCCATAAGGTTTTAGTGAGGTTCCGTTGTGTTGCTAAGGGTCTTGTAGAGTGCTGTCGGGTCCTGGAGTATTCTGTAGGGTTCCAGAGGGGCTTGTAGGGTTCCGTCAAAATCTGTAGGCTTCCTTAGGGGCCCGTAGAGTCCCGTAGATTTCCGTAGGGGCCTGTAGGGTTGTGTAAGTGCCCGCAGGGGTTTTTGGAGGTTGTAGGGTGCCATATGTTTCCGGAGGGTTGTGTAGGGTTCCGTAGAGGCCTGTGGTGTTCCCTAGGGGGCTGTAGAGTCTCGTACGGTTCTGTAGGGGCCTGTAGGTTTCCATAAGCGCCCGCAGAGGTTTGAAGGGGCCCGTACTGTTCCGTAAGGATCCACAGGGCTCCGTAGAGCTTCGTAGGTTCCCTTGAGGCCTGTAGAGTACCGCAGGAGCCAGTAGTGTTCTGTAGGGGCCCGTAGGGTTCCTTCCGTAGGGGCTGGCAGTGTTCCGTAGGGGCCTCTAGGGTTGTGTAAGTGCCCGCAGACGTCTGTAGGAATCCGTGGGATTCTGTAAGGTTCTGGAGGGTTCTGCAGGGTTCCGTAGGGGCCCGTAGAGTTCTGTAGTGGCTGGTAAAGTTCCGTAGGGCCCTGTGGGATGCTGTATGGACCTGTAGGGTTCCGTAGGGGCCTGCAGGGTTCTGTAAGTGCCCGCAGGTGTCTGTAGGGTTCCGTAGGGGTCTGTAGGGTTCCGTAGGCACCTGCAGTGTTCTGTAGGAGCCCATAGGGTTTTAGTGAGGTTCCGTTGTGTTGCTAAGGGTCTTGTAGAGTGCTGTCGGGTCCTGGAGTATTCTGCAGGGTTCCAGAGGGGCTTGTAGGGTTCCGTCAAAATCTGTAGGCTTCCCTAGGGGCCCGTAGAGTCCCGTAGATTTCCGTAGGGGCCTGTAGGGTTGTGTAAGTGCCCGCAGGGGTTGGTAGGAGCTTGTAGGGTGCCATATGTTTCCGGAGGGTTGTGTAGGGTTCCGTAGGGGCCGGTGGTGTTCCCTAGGGGCCTGTAGAGTCTCGTACGGTTCCGTAGGGGCCTGTGGTGTTCCCTAGGGGCCTGTAGAGTCTCGTACAGTTCCGTAGGGTCCTGTAGGTTTCCATAAGCGCCCACAGAGGTCTGAAGGGGCCCGTACTGTTCCGTAAGGATCCATAGGGCTCCGTAGAGCTTCGTAGGTTCCCTAGAGGCCTGTAGAGTACCGCAGGAGCCAGTAGTGTTCTGTAGGGGCCCGTAGGGTTCCTTCCGTAGGGGCTGGCAGTGTTCCGTAGGGACATCTAGGGTTGTGTAAGTGCCCGCAGGAGTCTGTAGGAGTCCGTGGGATTCTGTAAGGTTCTGGAGGGTTCTGCAGGGTTCCGTAGGGGCCCGTAGAGTTCCGTAGTGGCTGGTAAAGTTCCGTAGGGCCCTGTACCGTTCCGTAACTGCCTGCAAGGGTCTTTAGGCTTCCGTAGGGGCTGGTAGGGTTCCATAAAGTTCCGTGGGTTCCTGCAGAGTTCTGCAAGTGCCCGCAAGGGCCTGTAGGGGCCCACAGTGTTCCTGTCAGGTTCCGTAGAGTTCCGTAGGGGCCATAGGTTTCCGTAGTGGCTGGTAGTATTCCGTAGGGGTCTGTAGGGTTCCGTAGGCACCTGCAGTGTTCTGTAGGAGCCCATAAGGTTTTAGTGAGGTTCCGTTGTGTTGCTAAGGGTCTCGTAGAGTGCTGTCGGGTCCTGGAGTATTCTGTAGGGTTCCAGAGGGGCTTGTAGGGTTTCGTCAAAATCTGTAGGCTTCCTTAGGGGCCCGTAGAGTCCCGTAGATTTCCGTAGGGGCCTGTAGGGTTGTGTAAGTGCCCGCAGGGGTTGGTAGGAGGTTGTAGGGTGCCATATGTTTCCGGAGGGTTGTGTAGGGTTCCGTAGAGGCCTGTGGTGTTCCCTAGGGGCCTGTAGAGTCTCGTACGGTTCCGTAGGGGCCTGTGGTGTTCCCTAGGGGCCTGTAGAGTCTCGTACAGTTCCGTAGGGTCCTGTAGGTTTCCATAAGCGCCCGCAGAGGTTTGAAGGGGCCCGTACTGTTCCGTAAGGATCCACAGGGCTCCGTAGAGCTTCATAGGTTCCCTTGAGACCTGTAGAGTACCGCAGGAGCCAGTAGTGTTCTGTAGGGGCCCGTAGGGTTCCTTCCGTAGGGGCTGGCAGTGTTCCGTAGGGGCCTCTAGGGTTGTGTAAGTGCCCGCAGGAGTCTGTAGGAATCCGTGGGATTCTGTAAGGTTCTGGAGGGTTCTGCAGGGTTCCGTAGGGGCCCGTAGAGTTCCGTAGTGGCTGGTAAAGTTCCGTAGGGCCCTGTGGGGTTCTGTATGGACCTGTAGGGTTCCGTAGGGGCCTGCAGGGTTCTGTAAGTGCCCGCAGGTGTCTGTAGGGTTCCGTAGGGGTCTGTAGGGTTCCGTAGGCACCTGCAGTGTTCTGTAGGAGCCCATAGGGTTTTAGTGAGGTTCCGTTGTGTTGCTAAGGGTCTCGTAGAGTGCTGTCGGGTCCTGGAGTATTCTGTAGGGTTCCAGAGGGGCTCGTAGGGTTCCGTCAAAATCTGTAGGCTTCCCTAGGGGCCCGTAGAGTCCCGTAGATTTCCGTAGGGGCCTGTAGGGTTGTGTAAGTGCCCGCAGGGGTTGATAGGAGCTTGTCGGGTTCCATATGTTTCCAGAGGGTTGTGTAGGGTTCCGTAGGGGCCTGTGGTGTTCCCTAGGGGCCTGTAGAGTCTCGTACGGTTCCGTAGGGGCCTGTGGTGTTCCCTAGGGGCCTGTAGAGTCTAGTACAGTTCCGTAGGGTCCTGTAGGTTTCCATAAGCGCCCGCAGAGGTCTGAAGGGGCCCGTATTGTTCCGTAAGGATCCATAGGGCTCCGTAGAGCTTCGTAGGTTCCCTAGAGGCCTGTAGAGTACCGCAGGAGCCAGTAGTGTTCTGTAGGGGCCCGTAGGGTTCCTTCCGTAGGGGCTGGCAGTGTTCCGTAGGGGCCTCTAGGGTTGAGTAAGTGCCCGCAGGAGTCTGTAGGAGTCTGTGGGATTCTGTAAGGTTCTGGAGGGTTCTGCAGGGTTCCGTAGGGGCCCGTAGAGTTCCGTAGTGGCTGGTAAAGTTCCGTAGGGCCCTGTACCGTTCCGTAACTGCCTGCAAGGGTCTTTAGGCTTCCGTAGGGGCTGGTAGGGTTCCATAAAGTTCCGTGGGTTCCTGCAGAGTTCTGCAAGTGGCCGCAAGGGCCTGTAGGGGCCCACAGTGTTTCTGTCAGGTTCCGTAGAGTTCCGTAGGGGCCATAGGTTTCCGTAGTGGCTGGTAGTATTCCGTAGGGGTCTGTAGGGTTCCGTAGGCACCTGCAGTGTTCTGTAGGAGCCCATAGGGTTTTAGTGAGGTTCCGTTGTGTTGCTAAGGGTCTTGTAGAGTGCTGTCGGGTCCTGGAGTATTCTGTAGGGTTCCAGAGGGGCTTGTAGGGTTCCATCAAAATCTGTAGGCTTCCCTAGGGGCCCGTAGAGTCCCGTAGATTTCCGTAGGGGCCTGTAGGGTTGTGTAAGTGCCCGCAGGGGATGGTAGGAGGTTGTAGGGTGCCATATGTTTCCGGAGGGTTGTGTAGGGTTCCGTAGGGGCCGGTGGTGTTCCCTAGGGGCCTGTAGAGTCTCGTACGGTTCCGTAGGGGCCTGTGGTGTTCCCTAGGGGCCTGTAGAGTCTCGTACAGTTCCGTAGGGTCCTGTAGGTTTCCATAAGCGCCCGCAGAGGTCTGAAGGGGCCCGTACTGTTCCGTAAGGATCCACAGGGCTCCGTAGAGCTTCATAGGTTCCCTAGAGGCCTGTAGAGTACCGCAGGAGCCAGTAGTGTTCTGTAGGGGCCCGTAGGGTTCCTTCCGTAGGGGCTGGCAGTGTTCCGTAGGGGCCTCTAGGGTTGTGTAAGTGCCCGCAGGAGTCTGTAGGAATCCGTGGGATTCTGTAAGGTTCTGGAGGGTTCTGCAGGGTTCTGTAGGGGCCCGTAGAGTTCCGTAGTGGCTGGTAAAGTTCCGTAGGGCCCTGTGGGGTTCTGTATGGACCTGTAGGGTTCCGTAGGGGCCTGCAGGGTTCTGTAAGTGCCCGCAGGTGTCTGTAGGGTTCCGTAGGGGTCTGTAGGGTTCCGTAGGCACCTGCAGTGTTCTGTAGGAGCCCATAGGGTTTTAGTGAGGTTCCGTTGTGTTGCTAAGGGTCTCGTAGAGTGCTGTCGGGTCCTGGAGTATTCTGTAGGGTTCCAGAGGGGCTCGTAGGGTTCCGTCAAAATCTGTAGGCTTCCCTAGGGGCCCGTAGAGTCCCGTAGATTTCCGTAGGGGCCTGTAGGGTTGTGTAAGTGCCCGCAGGGGTTGATAGGAGCTTGTCGGGTTCCATATGTTTCCAGAGGGTTGTGTAGGGTTCCGTAGGGGCCTGTGGTGTTCCCTAGGGGCCTGTAGAGTCTCGTACGGTTCCGTAGGGGCCTGTGGTGTTCCCTAGGGGCCTGTAGAGTCTAGTACAGTTCCGTAGGGTCCTGTAGGTTTCCATAAGCGCCCGCAGAGGTCTGAAGGGGCCCGTATTGTTCCGTAAGGATCCATAGGGCTCCGTAGAGCTTCGTAGGTTCCCTAGAGGCCTGTAGAGTACCGCAGGAGCCAGTAGTGTTCTGTAGGGGCCCGTAGGGTTCCTTCCGTAGGGGCTGGCAGTGTTCCGTAGGAACATCTAGGGTTGAGTAAGTGCCCGCAGGAGTCTGTAGGAGTCCGTGGGATTCTGTAAGGTTCTGGAGGGTTCTGCAGGGTTCCGTAGGGGCCCGTAGAGTTCCGTAGTGGCTGGTAAAGTTCCGTAGGGCCCTGTACCGTTCCGTAACTGCCTGCAAGGGTCTTTAGGCTTCCGTAGGGGCTGGTAGGGTTCCATAAAGTTCCGTGGGTTCCTGCAGAGTTCTGCAAGTGCCCGCAAGGGCCTGTAGGGGCCCACAGTGTTTCTGTCAGGTTCCGTAGAGTTCTGTAGGGGCCATAGGTTTCCGTAGTGGCTGGTAGTATTCCGTAGGGGTCTGTAGGGTTCCGTAGGCACCTGCAGTGTTCTGTAGGAGCCCATAGGGTTTTAGTGAGGTTCCGTTGTGTTGCTAAGGGTCTTGTAGAGTGCTGTCGGGTCCTGGAGTATTCTGTAGGGTTCCAGAGGGGCTTGTAGGGTTCCATCAAAATCTGTAGGCTTCCCTAGGGGCCCGTAGAGTCCCGTAGATTTCCGTAGGGGCCTGTAGGGTTGTGTAAGTGCCCGCAGGGGATGGTAGGAGGTTGTAGGGTGCCATATGTTTCCGGAGGGTTGTGTAGGGTTCCGTAGGGGCCGGTGGTGTTCCCTAGGGGCCTGTAGAGTCTCGTACGGTTCCGTAGGGGCCTGTGGTGTTCCCTAGGGGCCTGTAGAGTCTCATACAGTTCTGTAGGGCCCTGTAGGTTTCCATAAGCGCGCGCAGAGGTCTGAAGGGGCCCGTACTGTTCCGTAAGGATCCACAGGGCTCCGTAGAGCTTCGTAGGTTCCCTAGAGGCCTGTAGAGTACCGCAGGAGCCAGTAGTGTTCTGTAGGGGCCCGTAGGGTTCCTTCCGTAGGGGCTGGCAGTGTTCCGTAGGGACATCTAGGGTTGAGTAAGTGCCCGCAGGAGTCTGTAGGAGTCCGTGGGATTCTGTAAGGTTCTGGAGGGTTCTGCAGGGTTCCGTAGGGGCCCGTAGAGTTCCGTAGTGGCTGGTAAAGTTCCGTAGGGCCCTGTACCGTTCCGTAACTGCCTGCAAGGGTCTTTAGGCTTCCGTAGGGGCTGGTAGGGTTCCATAAAGTTCCGTGGGTTCCTGCAGAGTTCTGCAAGTGCCCGCAAGGGCCTGTAGGGGCCCACAGTGTTCCTGTCAGGTTCCGTAGAGTTCCGTAGGGGCCATAGGTTTCCGTAGTGGCTGGTAGTATTCCGTAGGGGTCTGTAGGGTTCCGTAGGCACCTGCAGTGTTCTGTAGGAGCCCATAAGGTTTTAGTGAGGTTCCGTTGTGTTGCTAAGGGTCTTGTAGAGTGCTGTCGGGTCCTGGAGTATTCTGTAGGGTTCCAGAGGGGCTTGTAGGGTTTCGTCAAAATCTGTAGGCTTCCTTAGGGGCCCGTAGAGTCCCGTAGATTTCCGTATGGGCCTGTAGGGTTGTGTAAGTGCCCGCAGGGGTTGGTAGGAGGTTGTAGGGTGCCATATGTTTCCGGAGGGTTGTGTAGGGTTCCGTAGAGGCCTGTGGTGTTCCCTAGGGGGCTGTAGAGTCTCGTACGGTTCCGTAGGGGCCTGTGGTGTTCCCTAGGGGCCTGTAGAGTCTCGTACAGTTCCGTAGGGTCCTGTAGGTTTCCATAAGCGCCCGCAGAGGTTTGAAGGGGCCCGTACTGTTCCGTAAGGATCCACAGGGCTCCGTAGAGCTTCATAGGTTCCCTAGAGGCCTGTAGAGTACCGCAGGAGCCAGTAGTGTTCTGTAGGGGCCCGTAGGGTTCCTTCCGTAGGGGCTGGCAGTGTTCCGTAGGGACATATAGGGTTGTGTAAGTGCCCGCAGACGTCTGTAGGAATCCGTGGGATTCTGTAAGGTTCTGGAGGGTTCTGCAGGGTTCCGTAGGGGCCCGTAGAGTTCCGTAGTGGCTGGTAAAGTTCCGTAGGGCCCTGTGGGGTTCTGTATGGACCTGTAGGGTTCCGTAGGGGCCTGCAGGGTTCTGTAAGTGCCCGCAGGTGTCTGTAGGGTTCCGTAGGGGTCTGTAGGGTTCCGTAGGCACCTGCAGTGTTCTGTAGGAGCCCATAGGGTTTTAGTGAGGTTCCGTTGTGTTGCTAAGGGTCTCGTAGAGTGCTGTCGGGTCCTGGAGTATTCTGTAGGGTTCCAGAGGGGCTCGTAGGGTTCCGTCAAAATCTGTAGGCTTCCCTAGGGGCCCGTAGAGTCCCGTAGATTTCCGTAGGGGCCTGTAGGGTTGTGTAAGTGCCCGCAGGGGTTGATAGGAGCTTGTCGGGTTCCATATGTTTCCAGAGGGTTGTGTAGGGTTCCGTAGGGGCCGGTGGTGTTCCCTAGGGGCCTGTAGAGTCTCGTACGGTTCCGTAGGGGCCTGTGGTGTTCCCTAGGGGCCTGTAGAGTCTCGTACAGTTCCGTAGGGTCCTGTAGGTTTCCATAAGCGCCCGCAGAGGTCTGAAGGGGCCCGTACTGTTCCGTAAGGATCCATAGGGCTCCGTAGAGCTTCGTAGGTTCCCTAGAGGCCTGTAGAGTACCGCAGGAGCCAGTAGTGTTCTGTAGGGGCCCGTAGGGTTCCTTCCGTAGGGGCTGGCAGTGTTCCGTAGGAACATCTAGGGTTGAGTAAGTGCCCGCAGGAGTCTGTAGGAGTCCGTGGGATTCTGTAAGGTTCTGGAGGGTTCTACAGGGTTCCGTAGGGGCCCGTAGAGTTCCGTAGTGGCTGGTAAAGTTCCGTAGGGCCCTGTACCGTTCCGTAACTGCCTGCAAGGGTCTTTAGGCTTCCGTAGGGGCTGGTAGGGTTCCATAAAGTTCCGTGGGTTCCTGCAGAGTTCTGCAAGTGCCCGCAAGGGCCTGTAGGGGCCCACAGTGTTTCTGTCAGGTTCCGTAGAGTTCCGTAGGGGCCATAGGTTTCCGTAGTGGCTGGTAGTATTCCGTAGGGGTCTGTAGGGTTCCGTAGGCACCTGCAGTGTTCTGTAGGAGCCCATAGGGTTTTAGTGAGGTTCCGTTGTGTTGCTAAGGGTCTTGTAGAGTGCTGTCGGGTCCTGGAGTATTCTGTAGGGTTCCAGAGGGGCTTGTAGGGTTCCATCAAAATCTGTAGGCTTCCCTAGGGGCCCGTAGAGTCCCGTAGATTTCCGTAGGGGCCTGTAGGGTTGTGTAAGTGCCCGCAGGGGATGGTAGGAGGTTGTAGGGTGCCATATGTTTCCGGAGGGTTGTGTAGGGTTCCGTAGGGGCCGGTGGTGTTCCCTAGGGGCCTGTAGAGTCTCGTACGGTTCCGTAGGGGCCTGTGGTGTTCCCTAGGGGCCTGTAGAGTCTCATACAGTTCCGTAGGGCCCTGTAGGTTTCCATAAGCGCGCGCAGAGGTCTGAAGGGGCCCGTACTGTTCCGTAAGGATCCACAGGGCTCCGTAGAGCTTCGTAGGTTCCCTAGAGGCCTGTAGAGTACCGCAGGAGCCAGTAGTGTTCTGTAGGGGCCCGTAGGGTTCCTTCCGTAGGGGCTGGCAGTGTTCCGTAGGGACATCTAGGGTTGAGTAAGTGCCCGCAGGAGTCTGTAGGAGTCCGTGGGATTCTGTAAGGTTCTGGAGGGTTCTGCAGGGTTCCGTAGGGGCCCGTAGAGTTCCGTAGTGGCTGGTAAAGTTCCGTAGGGCCCTGTACCGTTCCGTAACTGCCTGCAAGGGTCTTTAGGCTTCCGTAGGGGCTGGTAGGGTTCCATAAAGTTCCGTGAGTTCCTGCAGAGTTCTGCAAGTGCCCGCAAGGGCCTGTAGGGGCCCACAGTGTTCCTGTCAGGTTCCGTAGAGTTCCGTAGGGGCCATAGGTTTCCGTAGTGGCTGGTAGTATTCCGTAGGGGTCTGTAGGGTTCTGTAGGCACCTGCAGTGTTCTGTAGGAGCCCATAAGGTTTTAGTGAGGTTCCGTTGTGTTGCTAAGGGTCTTGTAGAGTGCTGTCGGGTCCTGGAGTATTCTGTAGGGTTCCAGAGGGGCTTGTAGGGTTTCGTCAAAATCTGTAGGCTTCCTTAGGGGCCCGTAGAGTCCCGTAGATTTCCGTAGGGGCCTGTAGGGTTGTGTAAGTGCCCGCAGGGGTTGGTAGGAGCTTGTAGGGTGCCATATGTTTCCGGAGGGTTGTGTAGGGTTCCGTAGGGGCCTGTGGTGTTCCCTAGGGGCCTGTAGAGTCTCATACAGTTCCGTAGGGCCCTGTAGGTTTCCATAAGCGCGCGCAGAGGTCTGAAGGGGCCCGTACTGTTCCGTAAGGATCCACAGGGCTCCGTAGAGCTTCGTAGGTTCCCTAGAGGCCTGTAGAGTACCGCAGGAGCCAGTAGTGTTCTGTAGGGGCCCGTAGGGTTCCTTCCGTAGGGGCTGGCAGTGTTCCGTAGGGACATCTAGGGTTGAGTAAGTGCCCGCAGGAGTCTGTAGGAGTCCGTGGGATTCTGTAAGGTTCTGGAGGGTTCTGCAGGGTTCCGTAGGGGCCCGTAGAGTTCCGTAGTGGCTGGTAAAGTTCCGTAGGGCCCTGTACCGTTCCGTAACTGCCTGCAAGGGTCTTTAGGCTTCCGTAGGGGCTGGTAGGGTTCCATAAAGTTCCGTGGGTTCCTGCAGAGTTCTGCAAGTGCCCGCAAGGGCCTGTAGGGGCCCACAGTGTTCCTGTCAGGTTCCGTAGAGTTCCGTAGGGGCCATAGGTTTCCGTAGTGGCTGGTAGTATTCCGTAGGGGTCTGTAGGGTTCCGTAGGCACCTGCAGTGTTCTGTAGGAGCCCATAGGGTTTTAGTGAGGTTCCGTTGTGTTGCTAAGGGTCTTGTAGAGTGCTGTCGGGTCCTGGAGTATTCTGTAGGGTTCCAGAGGGGCTTGTAGGGTTTCGTCAAAATCTGTAGGCTTCCTTAGGGGCCCGTAGAGTCCCGTAGATTTCCGTAGGGGCCTGTAGGGTTGTGTAAGTGCCCGCAGGGGTTGGTAGGAGGTTGTAGGGTGCCATATGTTTCCGGAGGGTTGTGTAGGGTTCCGTAGAGGCCTGTGGTGTTCCCTAGGGGGCTGTAGAGTCTCGTACGGTTCCGTAGGGGCCTGTGGTGTTCCCTAGGGGCCTGTAGAGTCTCGTACAGTTCCGTAGGGTCCTGTAGGTTTCCATAAGCGCCCGCAGAGGTTTGAAGGGGCCCGTACTGTTCCGTAAGGATCCACAGGGCTCCGTAGAGCTTCATAGGTTCCCTAGAGGCCTGTAGAGTACCGCAGGAGCCAGTAGTGTTCTGTAGGGGCCCGTAGGGTTCCTTCCGTAGGGGCTGGCAGTGTTCCGTAGGGGCCTCTAGGGTTGTGTAAGTGCCCGCAGGAGTCTGTAGGAATCCGTGGGATTCTGTAAGGTTCTGGAGGGTTCTGCAGGGTTCCGTAGGGGCCCGTAGAGTTCCGTAGTGGCTGGTAAAGTTCCGTAGGGCCCTGTGGGGTTCTGTATGGACCTGTAGGGTTCCGTAGGGGCCTGCAGGGTTCTGTAAGTGCCCGCAGGTGTCTGTAGGGTTCCGTAGGGGTCTGTAGGGTTCCGTAGGCACCTGCAGTGTTCTGTAGGAGCCCATAGGGTTTTAGTGAGGTTCCGTTGTGTTGCTAAGGGTCTCGTAGAGTGCTGTCGGGTCCTGGAGTATTCTGTAGGGTTCCAGAGGGGCTCGTAGGGTTCCGTCAAAATCTGTAGGCTTCCCTAGGGGCCCGTAGAGTCCCGTAGATTTCCGTAGGGGCCTGTAGGGTTGTGTAAGTGCCCGCAGGGGTTGATAGGAGCTTGTCGGGTTCCATATGTTTCCAGAGGGTTGTGTAGGGTTCCGTAGGGGCCTGTGGTGTTCCCTAGGGGCCTGTAGAGTCTCGTACGGTTCCGTAGGCGCCTGTGGTGTTCCCTAGGGGCCTGTAGAGTCTCGTACAGTTCCGTAGGGTCCTGTAGGTTTCCATAAGTGCCCGCAGAGGTCTGAAGGGGCCCGTATTGTTCCGTAAGGATCCATAGGGCTCCGTAGAGCTTCGTAGGTTCCCTAGAGGCCTGTAGAGTACCGCAGGAGCCAGTAGTGTTCTGTAGGGGCCCGTAGGGTTCCTTCCGTAGGGGCTGGCAGTGTTCCGTAGGGGCCTCTAGGGTTGTGTAAGTGCCCGCAGGAGTCTGTAGGAATCCGTGGGATTCTGTAAGGTTCTGGAGGGTTCTGCAGGGTTCCGTAGGGGCCCGTAGAGTTCCGTAGTGGCTGGTAAAGTTCCGTAGGGCCCTGTGGGGTTCTGTATGGACCTGTAGGGTTCCGTAGGGGCCTGCAGGGTTCTGTAAGTGCCCGCAGGTGTCTGTAGGGTTCCGTAGGGGTCTGTAGGGTTCCGTAGGCACCTGCAGTGTTCTGTAGGAGCCCATAGGGTTTTAGTGAGGTTCCGTTGTGTTGCTAAGGGTCTCGTAGAGTGCTGTCGGGTCCTGGAGTATTCTGTAGGGTTCCAGAGGGGCTCGTAGGGTTCCGTCAAAATCTGTAGGCTTCCCTAGGGGCCCGTAGAGTCCCGTAGATTTCCGTAGGGGCCTGTAGGGTTGTGTAAGTGCCCGCAGGGGTTGATAGGAGCTTGTCGGGTTCCATATGTTTCCAGAGGGTTGTGTAGGGTTCCGTAGGGGCCGGTGGTGTTCCCTAGGGGCCTGTAGAGTCTCGTACGGTTCCGTAGGGGCCTGTGGTGTTCCCTAGGGGCCTGTAGAGTCTCGTACAGTTCCGTAGGGTCCTGTAGGTTTCCATAAGTGCCCGCAGAGGTCTGAAGGGGCCCGTATTGTTCCGTAAGGATCCATAGGGCTCCGTAGAGCTTCGTAGGTTCCCTAGAGGCCTGTAGAGTACCGCAGGAGCCAGTAGTGTTCTGTAGGGGCCCGTAGGGTTCCTTCCGTAGGGGCTGGCAGTGTTCCGTAGGAACATCTAGGGTTGAGTAAGTGCCCGCAGGAGTCTGTAGGAGTCCGTGGGATTCTGTAAGGTTCTGGAGGGTTCTGCAGGGTTCCGTAGGGGCCCGTAGAGTTCCGTAGTGGCTGGTAAAGTTCCGTAGGGCCCTGTACCGTTCCGTAACTGCCTGCAAGGGTCTTTAGGCTTCCGTAGGGGCTGGTAGGGTTCCATAAAGTTCCGTGGGTTCCTGCAGAGTTCTGCAAGTGCCCGCAAGGGCCTGTAGGGGCCCACAGTGTTTCTGTCAGGTTCCGTAGAGTTCCGTAGGGGCCATAGGTTTCCGTAGTGGCTGGTAGTATTCCGTAGGGGTCTGTAGGGTTCCGTAGGCACCTGCAGTGTTCTGTAGGAGCCCATAGGGTTTTAGTGAGGTTCCGTTGTGTTGCTAAGGGTCTTGTAGAGTGCTGTCGGGTCCTGGAGTATTCTGTAGGGTTCCAGAGGGGCTTGTAGGGTTCCATCAAAATCTGTAGGCTTCCCTAGGGGCCCGTAGAGTCCCGTAGATTTCCGTAGGGGCCTGTAGGGTTGTGTAAGTGCCCGCAGGGGATGGTAGGAGGTTGTAGGGTGCCATATGTTTCCGGAGGGTTGTGTAGGGTTCCGTAGGGGCCGGTGGTGTTCCCTAGGGGCCTGTAGAGTCTCGTACGGTTCCGTAGGGGCCTGTGGTGTTCCCTAGGGGCCTGTAGAGTCTCATACAGTTCTGTAGGGCCCTGTAGGTTTCCATAAGCGCGCGCAGAGGTCTGAAGGGGCCCGTACTGTTCCGTAAGGATCCACAGGGCTCCGTAGAGCTTCGTAGGTTCCCTAGAGGCCTGTAGAGTACCGCAGGAGCCAGTAGTGTTCTGTAGGGGCCCGTAGGGTTCCTTCCGTAGGGGCTGGCAGTGTTCCGTAGGGACATCTAGGGTTGAGTAAGTGCCCGCAGGAGTCTGTAGGAGTCCGTGGGATTCTGTAAGGTTCTGGAGGGTTCTGCAGGGTTCCGTAGGGGCCCGTAGAGTTCCGTAGTGGCTGGTAAAGTTCCGTAGGGCCCTGTACCGTTCCGTAACTGCCTGCAAGGGTCTTTAGGCTTCCGTAGGGGCTGGTAGGGTTCCATAAAGTTCCGTGGGTTCCTGCAGAGTTCTGCAAGTGCCCGCAAGGGCCTGTAGGGGCCCACAGTGTTCCTGTCAGGTTCCGTAGAGTTCCGTAGGGGCCATAGGTTTCCGTAGTGGCTGGTAGTATTCCGTAGGGGTCTGTAGGGTTCCGTAGGCACCTGCAGTGTTCTGTAGGAGCCCATAAGGTTTTAGTGAGGTTCCGTTGTGTTGCTAAGGGTCTTGTAGAGTGCTGTCGGGTCCTGGAGTATTCTGTAGGGTTCCAGAGGGGCTTGTAGGGTTTCGTCAAAATCTGTAGGCTTCCTTAGGGGCCCGTAGAGTCCCGTAGATTTCCGTAGGGGCCTGTAGGGTTGTGTAAGTGCCCGCAGGGGTTGGTAGGAGGTTGTAGGGTGCCATATGTTTCCGGAGGGTTGTGTAGGGTTCCGTAGAGGCCTGTGGTGTTCCCTAGGGGGCTGTAGAGTCTCGTACGGTTCCGTAGGGGCCTGTGGTGTTCCCTAGGGGCCTGTAGAGTCTCATACAGTTCTGTAGGGCCCTGTAGGTTTCCATAAGCGCGCGCAGAGGTCTGAAGGGGCCCGTACTGTTCCGTAAGGATCCACAGGGCTCCGTAGAGCTTCGTAGGTTCCCTAGAGGCCTGTAGAGTACCGCAGGAGCCAGTAGTGTTCTGTAGGGGCCCGTAGGGTTCCTTCCGTAGGGGCTGGCAGTGTTCCGTAGGGACATCTAGGGTTGAGTAAGTGCCCGCAGGAGTCTGTAGGAGTCCGTGGGATTCTGTAAGGTTCTGGAGGGTTCTGCAGGGTTCCGTAGGGGCCCGTAGAGTTCCGTAGTGGCTGGTAAAGTTCCGTAGGGCCCTGTACCGTTCCGTAACTGCCTGCAAGGGTCTTTAGGCTTCCGTAGGGGCTGGTAGGGTTCCATAAAGTTCCGTGGGTTCCTGCAGAGTTCTGCAAGTGCCCGCAAGGGCCTGTAGGGGCCCACAGTGTTCCTGTCAGGTTCCGTAGAGTTCCGTAGGGGCCATAGGTTTCCGTAGTGGCTGGTAGTATTCCGTAGGGGTCTGTAGGGTTCCGTAGGCACCTGCAGTGTTCTGTAGGAGCCCATAAGGTTTTAGTGAGGTTCCGTTGTGTTGCTAAGGGTCTTGTAGAGTGCTGTCGGGTCCTGGAGTATTCTGTAGGGTTCCAGAGGGGCTTGTAGGGTTTCGTCAAAATCTGTAGGCTTCCTTAGGGGCCCGTAGAGTCCCGTAGATTTCCGTAGGGGCCTGTAGGGTTGTGTAAGTGCCCGCAGGGGTTGGTAGGAGGTTGTAGGGTGCCATATGTTTCCGGAGGGTTGTGTAGGGTTCCGTAGAGGCCTGTGGTGTTCCCTAGGGGGCTGTAGAGTCTCGTACGGTTCCGTAGGGGCCTGTGGTGTTCCCTAGGGGCCTGTAGAGTCTCGTACAGTTCCGTAGGGTCCTGTAGGTTTCCATAAGCGCCCGCAGAGGTTTGAAGGGGCCCGTACTGTTCCGTAAGGATCCACAGGGCTCCGTAGAGCTTCATAGGTTCCCTAGAGGCCTGTAGAGTACCGCAGGAGCCAGTAGTGTTCTGTAGGGGCCCGTAGGGTTCCTTCCGTAGGGGCTGGCAGTGTTCCGTAGGGACATATAGGGTTGTGTAAGTGCCCGCAGACGTCTGTAGGAATCCGTGGGATTCTGTAAGGTTCTGGAGGGTTCTGCAGGGTTCCGTAGGGGCCCGTAGAGTTCCGTAGTGGCTGGTAAAGTTCCGTAGGGCCCTGTGGGGTTCTGTATGGACCTGTAGGGTTCCGTAGGGGCCTGCAGGGTTCTGTAAGTGCCCGCAGGTGTCTGTAGGGTTCCGTAGGGGTCTGTAGGGTTCCGTAGGCACCTGCAGTGTTCTGTAGGAGCCCATAGGGTTTTAGTGAGGTTCCGTTGTGTTGCTAAGGGTCTCGTAGAGTGCTGTCGGGTCCTGGAGTATTCTGTAGGGTTCCAGAGGGGCTCGTAGGGTTCCGTCAAAATCTGTAGGCTTCCCTAGGGGCCCGTAGAGTCCCGTAGATTTCCGTAGGGGCCTGTAGGGTTGTGTAAGTGCCCGCAGGGGTTGATAGGAGCTTGTCGGGTTCCATATGTTTCCAGAGGGTTGTGTAGGGTTCCGTAGGGGCCGGTGGTGTTCCCTAGGGGCCTGTAGAGTCTCGTACGGTTCCGTAGGGGCCTGTGGTGTTCCCTAGGGGCCTGTAGAGTCTCGTACAGTTCCGTAGGGTCCTGTAGGTTTCCATAAGCGCCCGCAGAGGTCTGAAGGGGCCCGTACTGTTCCGTAAGGATCCATAGGGCTCCGTAGAGCTTCGTAGGTTCCCTAGAGGCCTGTAGAGTACCGCAGGAGCCAGTAGTGTTCTGTAGGGGCCCGTAGGGTTCCTTCCGTAGGGGCTGGCAGTGTTCCGTAGGAACATCTAGGGTTGAGTAAGTGCCCGCAGGAGTCTGTAGGAGTCCGTGGGATTCTGTAAGGTTCTGGAGGGTTCTGCAGGGTTCCGTAGGGGCCCGTAGAGTTCCGTAGTGGCTGGTAAAGTTCCGTAGGGCCCTGTACCGTTCCGTAACTGCCTGCAAGGGTCTTTAGGCTTCCGTAGGGGCTGGTAGGGTTCCATAAAGTTCCGTGGGTTCCTGCAGAGTTCTGCAAGTGCCCGCAAGGGCCTGTAGGGGCCCACAGTGTTCCTGTCAGGTTCCGTAGAGTTCCGTAGGGGCCATAGGTTTCCGTAGTGGCTGGTAGTATTCCGTAGGGGTCTGTAGGGTTCCGTAGGCACCTGCAGTGTTCTGTAGGAGCCCATAAGGTTTTAGTGAGGTTCCGTTGTGTTGCTAAGGGTCTTGTAGAGTGCTGTCGGGTCCTGGAGTATTCTGTAGGGTTCCAGAGGGGCTTGTAGGGTTTCGTCAAAATCTGTAGGCTTCCTTAGGGGCCCGTAGAGTCCCGTAGATTTCCGTAGGGGCCTGTAGGGTTGTGTAAGTGCCCGCAGGGGTTGGTAGGAGGTTGTAGGGTGCCATATGTTTCCGGAGGGTTGTGTAGGGTTCCGTAGGGGCCTGTGGTGTTCCCTAGGGGCCTGTAGAGTCTCATACAGTTCCGTAGGGCCCTGTAGGTTTCCATAAGCGCGCGCAGAGGTCTGAAGGGGCCCGTACTGTTCCGTAAGGATCCACAGGGCTCCGTAGAGCTTCGTAGGTTCCCTAGAGGCCTGTAGAGTACCGCAGGAGCCAGTAGTGTTCTGTAGGGGCCCGTAGGGTTCCTTCCGTAGGGGCTGGCAGTGTTCCGTAGGGACATCTAGGGTTGAGTAAGTGCCCGCAGGAGTCTGTAGGAGTCCGTGGGATTCTGTAAGGTTCTGGAGGGTTCTGCAGGGTTCCGTAGGGGCCCGTAGAGTTCCGTAGTGGCTGGTAAAGTTCCGTAGGGCCCTGTACCGTTCCGTAACTGCCTGCAAGGGTCTTTAGGCTTCCGTAGGGGCTGGTAGGGTTCCATAAAGTTCCGTGGGTTCCTGCAGAGTTCTGCAAGTGCCCGCAAGGGCCTGTAGGGGCCCACAGTGTTCCTGTCAGGTTCCGTAGAGTTCCGTAGGGGCCATAGGTTTCCGTAGTGGCTGGTAGTATTCCGTAGGGGTCTGTAGGGTTCCGTAGGCACCTGCAGTGTTCTGTAGGAGCCCATAGGGTTTTAGTGAGGTTCCGTTGTGTTGCTAAGGGTCTTGTAGAGTGCTGTCGGGTCCTGGAGTATTCTGTAGGGTTCCAGAGGGGCTTGTAGGGTTTCGTCAAAATCTGTAGGCTTCCTTAGGGGCCCGTAGAGTCCCGTAGATTTCCGTAGGGGCCTGTAGGGTTGTGTAAGTGCCCGCAGGGGTTGGTAGGAGGTTGTAGGGTGCCATATGTTTCCGGAGGGTTGTGTAGGGTTCCGTAGAGGCCTGTGGTGTTCCCTAGGGGGCTGTAGAGTCTCGTACGGTTCCGTAGGGGCCTGTGGTGTTCCCTAGGGGCCTGTAGAGTCTCGTACAGTTCCGTAGGGTCCTGTAGGTTTCCATAAGCGCCCGCAGAGGTTTGAAGGGGCCCGTACTGTTCCGTAAGGATCCACAGGGCTCCGTAGAGCTTCGTAGGTTCCCTAGAGGCCTGTAGAGTACCGCAGGAGCCAGTAGTGTTCTGTAGGGGCCCGTAGGGTTCCTTCCGTAGGGGCTGGCAGTGTTCCGTAGGGGCCTCTAGGGTTGTGTAAGTGCCCGCAGGAGTCTGTAGGAATCCGTGGGATTCTGTAAGGTTCTGGAGGGTTCTGCAGGGTTCCGTAGGGGCCCGTAGAGTTCCGTAGTGGCTGGTAAAGTTCCGTAGGGCCCTGTGGGGTTCTGTATGGACCTGTAGGGTTCCGTAGGGGCCTGCAGGGTTCTGTAAGTGCCCGCAGGTGTCTGTAGGGTTCCGTAGGGGTCTGTAGGGTTCCGTAGGCACCTGCAGTGTTCTGTAGGAGCCCATAGGGTTTTAGTGAGGTTCCGTTGTGTTGCTAAGGGTCTCGTAGAGTGCTGTCGGGTCCTGGAGTATTCTGTAGGGTTCCAGAGGGGCTCGTAGGGTTCCGTCAAAATCTGTAGGCTTCCCTAGGGGCCCGTAGAGTCCCGTAGATTTCCGTAGGGGCCTGTAGGGTTGTGTAAGTGCCCGCAGGGGTTGATAGGAGCTTGTCGGGTTCCATATGTTTCCAGAGGGTTGTGTAGGGTTCCGTAGGGGCCTGTGGTGTTCCCTAGGGGCCTGTAGAGTCTCGTACGGTTCCGTAGGGGCCTGTGGTGTTCCCTAGGGGCCTGTAGAGTCTCGTACAGTTCCGTAGGGTCCTGTAGGTTTCCATAAGCGCCCGCAGAGGTCTGAAGGGGCCCGTATTGTTCCGTAAGGATCCATAGGGCTCCGTAGAGCTTCGTAGGTTCCCTAGAGGCCTGTAGAGTACCGCAGGAGCCAGTAGTGTTCTGTAGGGGCCCGTAGGGTTCCTTCCGTAGGGGCTGGCAGTGTTCCGTAGGAACATCTAGGGTTGAGTAAGTGCCCGCAGGAGTCTGTAGGAGTCCGTGGGATTCTGTAAGGTTCTGGAGGGTTCTGCAGGGTTCCGTAGGGGCCCGTAGAGTTCCGTAGTGGCTGGTAAAGTTCCGTAGGGCCCTGTACCGTTCCGTAACTGCCTGCAAGGGTCTTTAGGCTTCCGTAGGGGCTGGTAGGGTTCCATAAAGTTCCGTGGGTTCCTGCAGAGTTCTGCAAGTGCCCGCAAGGGCCTGTAGGGGCCCACAGTGTTTCTGTCAGGTTCCGTAGAGTTCCGTAGGGGCCATAGGTTTCCGTAGTGGCTGGTAGTATTCCGTAGGGGTCTGTAGGGTTCCGTAGGCACCTGCAGTGTTCTGTAGGAGCCCATAGGGTTTTAGTGAGGTTCCGTTGTGTTGCTAAGGGTCTTGTAGAGTGCTGTCGGGTCCTGGAGTATTCTGTAGGGTTCCAGAGGGGCTTGTAGGGTTCCATCAAAATCTGTAGGCTTCCCTAGGGGCCCGTAGAGTCCCGTAGATTTCCGTAGGGGCCTGTAGGGTTGTGTAAGTGCCCGCAGGGGATGGTAGGAGGTTGTAGGGTGCCATATGTTTCCGGAGGGTTGTGTAGGGTTCCGTAGGGGCCGGTGGTGTTCCCTAGGGGCCTGTAGAGTCTCGTACGGTTCCGTAGGGGCCTGTGGTGTTCCCTAGGGGCCTGTAGAGTCTCATACAGTTCTGTAGGGCCCTGTAGGTTTCCATAAGCGCGCGCAGAGGTCTGAAGGGGCCCGTACTGTTCCGTAAGGATCCACAGGGCTCCGTAGAGCTTCGTAGGTTCCCTAGAGGCCTGTAGAGTACCGCAGGAGCCAGTAGTGTTCTGTAGGGGCCCGTAGGGTTCCTTCCGTAGGGGCTGGCAGTGTTCCGTAGGGACATCTAGGGTTGAGTAAGTGCCCGCAGGAGTCTGTAGGAGTCCGTGGGATTCTGTAAGGTTCTGGAGGGTTCTGCAGGGTTCCGTAGGGGCCCGTAGAGTTCCGTAGTGTCTGGTAAAGTTCCGTAGGGCCCTGTACCGTTCCGTAACTGCCTGCAAGGGTCTTTAGGCTTCCGTAGGGGCTGGTAGGGTTCCATAAAGTTCCGTGGGTTCCTGCAGAGTTCTGCAAGTGCCCGCAAGGGCCTGTAGGGGCCCACAGTGTTCCTGTCAGGTTCCGTAGAGTTCCGTAGGGGCCATAGGTTTCCGTAGTGGCTGGTAGTATTCCGTAGGGGTCTGTAGGGTTCCGTAGGCACCTGCAGTGTTCTGTAGGAGCCCATAAGGTTTTAGTGAGGTTCCGTTGTGTTGCTAAGGGTCTTGTAGAGTGCTGTCGGGTCCTGGAGTATTCTGTAGGGTTCCAGAGGGGCTTGTAGGGTTTCGTCAAAATCTGTAGGCTTCCTTAGGGGCCCGTAGAGTCCCGTAGATTTCCGTAGGGGCCTGTAGGGTTGTGTAAGTGCCCGCAGGGGTTGGTAGGAGGTTGTAGGGTGCCATATGTTTCCGGAGGGTTGTGTAGGGTTCCGTAGAGGCCTGTGGTGTTCCCTAGGGGGCTGTAGAGTCTCGTACGGTTCCGTAGGGGCCTGTGGTGTTCCCTAGGGGCCTGTAGAGTCTCGTACAGTTCCGTAGGGTCCTGTAGGTTTCCATAAGCGCCCGCAGAGGTTTGAAGGGGCCCGTACTGTTCCGTAAGGATCCACAGGGCTCCGTAGAGCTTCATAGGTTCCCTAGAGGCCTGTAGAGTACCGCAGGAGCCAGTAGTGTTCTGTAGGGGCCCGTAGGGTTCCTTCCGTAGGGGCTGGCAGTGTTCCGTAGGGACATATAGGGTTGTGTAAGTGCCCGCAGACGTCTGTAGGAATCCGTGGGATTCTGTAAGGTTCTGGAGGGTTCTGCAGGGTTCCGTAGGGGCCCGTAGAGTTCCGTAGTGGCTGGTAAAGTTCCGTAGGGCCCTGTGGGGTTCTGTATGGACCTGTAGGGTTCCGTAGGGGCCTGCAGGGTTCTGTAAGTGCCCGCAGGTGTCTGTAGGGTTCCGTAGGGGTCTGTAGGGTTCCGTAGGCACCTGCAGTGTTCTGTAGGAGCCCATAGGGTTTTAGTGAGGTTCCGTTGTGTTGCTAAGGGTCTCGTAGAGTGCTGTCGGGTCCTGGAGTATTCTGTAGGGTTCCAGAGGGGCTCGTAGGGTTCCGTCAAAATCTGTAGGCTTCCCTAGGGGCCCGTAGAGTCCCGTAGATTTCCGTAGGGGCCTGTAGGGTTGTGTAAGTGCCCGCAGGGGTTGATAGGAGCTTGTCGGGTTCCATATGTTTCCAGAGGGTTGTGTAGGGTTCCGTAGGGGCCGGTGGTGTTCCCTAGGGGCCTGTAGAGTCTCGTACGGTTCCGTAGGGGCCTGTGGTGTTCCCTAGGGGCCTGTAGAGTCTCGTACAGTTCCGTAGGGGCCTGTAGGTTTCCATAAGCGCCCGCAGAGGTCTGAAGGGGCCCGTACTGTTCCGTAAGGATCCATAGGGCTCCGTAGAGCTTCGTAGGTTCCCTAGAGGCCTGTAGAGTACCGCAGGAGCCAGTAGTGTTCTGTAGGGGCCCGTAGGGTTCCTTCCGTAGGGGCTGGCAGTGTTCCGTAGGAACATCTAGGGTTGAGTAAGTGCCCGCAGGAGTCTGTAGGAGTCCGTGGGATTCTGTAAGGTTCTGGAGGGTTCTGCAGGGTTCCGTAGGGGCCCGTAGAGTTCCGTAGTGGCTGGTAAAGTTCCGTAGGGCCCTGTACCGTTCCGTAACTGCCTGCAAGGGTCTTTAGGCTTCCGTAGGGGCTGGTAGGGTTCCATAAAGTTCCGTGGGTTCCTGCAGAGTTCTGCAAGTGCCCGCAAGGGCCTGTAGGGGCCCACAGTGTTCCTGTCAGGTTCCGTAGAGTTCCGTAGGGGCCATAGGTTTCCGTAGTGGCTGGTAGTATTCCGTAGGGGTCTGTAGGGTTCCGTAGGCACCTGCAGTGTTCTGTAGGAGCCCATAAGGTTTTAGTGAGGTTCCGTTGTGTTGCTAAGGGTCTTGTAGAGTGCTGTCGGGTCCTGGAGTATTCTGTAGGGTTCCAGAGGGGCTTGTAGGGTTCCATCAAAATCTGTAGGCTTCCCTAGGGGCCCGTAGAGTCCCGTAGATTTCCGTAGGGGCCTGTAGGGTTGTGTAAGTGCCCGCAGGGGATGGTAGGAGGTTGTAGGGTGCCATATGTTTCCGGAGGGTTGTGTAGGGTTCCGTAGGGGCCGGTGGTGTTCCCTAGGGGCCTGTAGAGTCTCGTACGGTTCCGTAGGGGCCTGTGGTGTTCCCTAGGGGCCTGTAGAGTCTCATACAGTTCCGTAGGGCCCTGTAGGTTTCCATAAGCGCGCGCAGAGGTCTGAAGGGGCCCGTACTGTTCCGTAAGGATCCACAGGGCTCCGTAGAGCTTCGTAGGTTCCCTAGAGGCCTGTAGAGTACCGCAGGAGCCAGTAGTGTTCTGTAGGGGTCCGTAGGTTCCTTCCGTAGCGGCTGGCAGTGTTCCGTAGGAACATCTAGGGTTGAGTAAGTGCCCGCAGGAGTCTGTAGGAGTCCGTGGGATTCTGTAAGGTTCTGGAGGGTTCTGCAGGGTTCCGTAGGGGCCCGTAGAGTTCCGTAGTGGCTGGTAAAGTTCCGTAGGGCCCTGTACCGTTCCGTAACTGCCTGCAAGGGTCTTTAGGCTTCCGTAGGGGCTGGTAGGGTTCCATAAAGTTCCGTGGGTTCCTGCAGAGTTCTGCAAGTGCCCGCAAGGGCCTGTAGAGGCCCACAGTGTTTCTGTCAGGTTCCGTAGAGTTCCGTAGGGGCCATAGGTTTCCGTAGTGGCTGGTAGTATTCCGTAGGGGTCTGTAGGGTTCCGTAGGCACCTGCAGTGTTCTGTAGGAGCCCATAGGGTTTTAGTGAGGTTCCGTTGTGTTGCTAAGGGTCTTGTAGAGTGCTGTCGGGTCCTGGAGTATTCTGTAGGGTTCCAGAGGGGCTTGTAGGGTTCCATCAAAATCTGTAGGCTTCCCTAGGGGCCCGTAGAGTCCCGTAGATTTCCGTAGGGGCCTGTAGGGTTGTGTAAGTGCCCGCAGGGGATGGTAGGAGGTTGTAGGGTGCCATATGTTTCCGGAGGGTTGTGTAGGGTTCCGTAGGGGCCGGTGGTGTTCCCTAGGGGCCTGTAGAGTCTCGTACGGTTCCGTAGGGGCCTGTGGTGTTCCCTAGGGGCCTGTAGAGTCTCATACAGTTCCGTAGGGCCCTGTAGGTTTCCATAAGCGCGCGCAGAGGTCTGAAGGGGCCCGTACTGTTCCGTAAGGATCCACAGGGCTCCGTAGAGCTTCGTAGGTTCCCTAGAGGCCTGTAGAGTACCGCAGGAGCCAGTAGTGTTCTGTAGGGGCCCGTAGGGTTCCTTCCGTAGGGGCTGGCAGTGTTCCGTAGGGACATCTAGGGTTGAGTAAGTGCCCGCAGGAGTCTGTAGGAGTCCGTGGGATTCTGTAAGGTTCTGGAGGGTTCTGCAGGGTTCCGTAGGGGCCCGTAGAGTTCCGTAGTGGCTGGTAAAGTTCCGTAGGGCCCTGTACCGTTCCGTAACTGCCTGCAAGGGTCTTTAGGCTTCCGTAGGGGCTGGTAGGGTTCCATAAAGTTCCGTGGGTTCCTGCAGAGTTCTGCAAGTGCCCGCAAGGGCCTGTAGGGGCCCACAGTGTTCCTGTCAGGTTCCGTAGAGTTCCGTAGGGGCCATAGGTTTCCGTAGTGGCTGGTAGTATTCCGTAGGGGTCTGTAGGGTTCCGTAGGCACCTGCAGTGTTCTGTAGGAGCCCATAAGGTTTTAGTGAGGTTCCGTTGTGTTGCTAAGGGTCTTGTAGAGTGCTGTCGGGTCCTGGAGTATTCTGTAGGGTTCCAGAGGGGCTTGTAGGGTTTCGTCAAAATCTGTAGGCTTCCTTAGGGGCCCGTAGAGTCCCGTAGATTTCCGTAGGGGCCTGTAGGGTTGTGTAAGTGCCCGCAGGGGTTTTTGGAGGTTGTAGGGTGCCATATGTTTCCGGAGGGTTGTGTAGGGTTCCGTAGAGGCCTGTGGTGTTCCCTAGGGGGCTGTAGAGTCTCGTACGGTTCCGTAGGGGCCTGTGGTGTTCCCTAGGGGCCTGTAGAGTCTCGTACAGTTCCGTAGGGTCCTGTAGGTTTCCATAAGCGCCCGCAGAGGTTTGAAGGGGCCCGTACTGTTCCGTAAGGATCCACAGGGCTCCGTAGAGCTTCATAGGTTCCCTTGAGGCCTGTAGAGTACCGCAGGAGCCAGTAGTGTTCTGTAGGGGCCCGTAGGGTTCCTTCCGTAGGGGCTGGCAGTGTTCCGTAGGGGCCTCTAGGGTTGTGTAAGTGCCCGCAGGAGTCTGTAGGAATCCGTGGGATTCTGTAAGGTTCTGGAGGGTTCTGCAGGGTTCCGTAGGGGCCCGTAGAGTTCCGTAGTGGCTGGTAAAGTTCCGTAGGGCCCTGTGGGGTTCTGTATGGACCTGTAGGGTTCCGTAGGGGCCTGCAGGGTTCTGTAAGTGCCCGCAGGTGTCTGTAGGGTTCCGTAGGGGTCTGTAGGGTTCCGTAGGCACCTGCAGTGTTCTGTAGGAGCCCATAGGGTTTTAGTGAGGTTCCGTTGTGTTGCTAAGGGTCTCGTAGAGTGCTGTCGGGTCCTGGAGTATTCTGTAGGGTTCCAGAGGGGCTCGTAGGGTTCCGTCAAAATCTGTAGGCTTCCCTAGGGGCCCGTAGAGTCCCGTAGATTTCCGTAGGGGCCTGTAGGGTTGTGTAAGTGCCCGCAGGGGTTGATAGGAGCTTGTCGGGTTCCATATGTTTCCAGAGGGTTGTGTAGGGTTCCGTAGGGGCCTGTGGTGTTCCCTAGGGGCCTGTAGAGTCTCGTACGGTTCCGTAGGGGCCTGTGGTGTTCCCTAGGGGCCTGTAGAGTCTCGTACAGTTCCGTAGGGTCCTGTAGGTTTCCATAAGCGCCCGCAGAGGTCTGAAGGGGCCCGTACTGTTCCGTAAGGATCCATAGGGCTCCGTAGAGCTTCGTAGGTTCCCTAGAGGCCTGTAGAGTACCGCAGGAGCCAGTAGTGTTCTGTAGGGGCCCGTAGGGTTCCTTCCGTAGGGGCTGGCAGTGTTCCGTAGGAACATCTAGGGTTGAGTAAGTGCCCGCAGGAGTCTGTAGGAGTCCGTGGGATTCTGTAAGGTTCTGGAGGGTTCTGCAGGGTTCCGTAGGGGCCCGTAGAGTTCCGTAGTGGCTGGTAAAGTTCCGTAGGGCCCTGTACCGTTCCGTAACTGCCTGCAAGGGTCTTTAGGCTTCCGTAGGGGCTGGTAGGGTTCCATAAAGTTCCGTGGGTTCCTGCAGAGGTCTGCAAGTGCCCGCAAGGGCCTGTAGGGGCCCACAGTGTTTCTGTCAGGTTCCGTAGAGTTCCGTAGGGGCCATAGGTTTCCGTAGTGGCTGGTAGTATTCCGTAGGGGTCTGTAGGGTTCCGTAGGCACCTGCAGTGTTCTGTAGGAGCCCATAGGGTTTTAGTGAGGTTCCGTTGTGTTGCTAAGGGTCTTGTAGAGTGCTGTCGGGTCCTGGAGTATTCTGTAGGGTTCCAGAGGGGCTTGTAGGGTTCCATCAAAATCTGTAGGCTTCCCTAGGGGCCCGTAGAGTCCCGTAGATTTCCGTAGGGGCCTGTAGGGTTGTGTAAGTGCCCGCAGGGGATGGTAGGAGGTTGTAGGGTGCCATATGTTTCCGGAGGGTTGTGTAGGGTTCCGTAGGGGCCGGTGGTGTTCCCTAGGGGCCTGTAGAGTCTCGTACGGTTCCGTAGGGGCCTGTGGTGTTCCCTAGGGGCCTGTAGAGTCTCATACAGTTCCGTAGGGCCCTGTAGGTTTCCATAAGCGCCCGCAGAGGTCTGAAGGGGCCCGTACTGTTCCGTAAGGATCCACAGGGCTCCGTAGAGCTTCGTAGGTTCCCTAGAGGCCTGTAGAGTACCGCAGGAGCCAGTAGTGTTCTGTAGGGGTCCGTAGGTTCCTTCCGTAGCGGCTGGCAGTGTTCCGTAGGGGCCTCTAGGGTTGTGTAAGTGCCCGCAGACGTCTGTAGGAATCCGTGGGATTCTGTAAGGTTCTGGAGGGTTCTGCAGGGTTCCGTAGGGGCCCGTAGAGTTCCGTAGTGGCTGGTAAAGTTCCGTAGGGCCCTGTGGGATGCTGTATGGACCTGTAGGGTTCCGTAGGGGCCTTCAGGGTTCTGATATGCCCGCAGGTGTCTGTAGGGTTCCGTAGGGGTCTGTAGGGTTCCGTAGGCACCTGCAGTGTTCTGTAGGAGCCCATAGGGTTTTAGTGAGGTTCCGTTGTGTTGCTAAGGGTCTTATAGAGTGCTGTCGGGTCCTGGAGTATTCTGTAAAGTTCCAGAGGGGCTCGTAGGGTTCCGTCAAAATCTGTAGGCTTCCCTAGGGGCACGTAGAGTCCCGTAGATTTCCGTAGGGGCCTGCAGGGTTCTGTAAGTGCCCGCAGGTGTCTGTAGGGTTCCGTAGGGGTCTGTAGGGTTCCGTAGGCACCTGCAGTGTTCTGTAGGAGCCCATAGGGTTTTAATGAGGTTCCGTTGTGTTGCTAAGGGTCTTGTAGAGTGCTGTCGGGTCCTGGAGTATTCTGTAAAGTTCCAGAGGGGCTTGTAGGGTTCCATCAAAATCTGTAGGGTTCCCTAGGGGCCCGTAGAGTCCCGTAGATTTCCGTAGGGGCCTCTAGGGTTGAGTAAGTGCCCGCAGGAGTCTGTAGGAGTCTGTGGGATTCTGTAAGGTTCCGGAGCGTTCTGCAGGGTTCCGTAGGGGCCT
Source organism: Numenius arquata (assembly GCF_964106895.1). Lineage (NCBI taxonomy): Eukaryota > Metazoa > Chordata > Aves > Charadriiformes > Scolopacidae > Numenius > Numenius arquata. The sequence continues at coordinate 97,812 of NW_027414864.1, forward strand.
GTAGAGTTCCGTAGTGGCTGGTAAAGTTCCGTAGGGCCCTGTACCGTTCCGTAACTGCCTGCAAGGGTCTTTAGGCTTCCGTAGGGGCTGGTAGGGTTCCATAAAGTTCCGTGGGTTCCTGCAGAGTTCTGCAAGTGCCCGCAAGGGCCTGTAGGGGCCCACAGTGTTTCTGTCAGGTTCCGTAGAGTTCCGTAGGGGCCATAGGTTTCCGTAGTGGCTGGTAGTATTCCGTAGGGGTCTGTAGGGTTCCGTAGGCACCTGCAGTGTTCTGTAGGAGCCCATAGGGTTTTAGTGAGGTTCCGTTGTGTTGCTAAAGGTCTTGTAGAGTGCTGTCGGGTCCTGGAGTATTCTGCAGGGTTCCAGAGGGGCTTGTAGGGTTCCGTCAAAATCTGTAGGCTTCCCTAGGGGCCCGTAGAGTCCCGTAGATTTCCGTAGGGGCCTGTAGGGTTGTGTAAGGGCCCGCAGGGGTTGGTAGGAGCTTGTAGGGTTCCATAAGTTTCCAGAGGGTTGTGTAGGGTTCCGTAGGGGCCTGTGGTGTTCCCTAGGGGCCTGTAGAGTCTCGTACGGTTCCGTAGGGGCCTGTGGTGTTCCCTAGGGGCCTGTAGAGTCTCGTACAGTTCCGTAGGGTCCTGTAGGTTTCCATAAGCGCCCGCAGAGGTCTGAAGGGGCCCGTACTGTTCCGTAAGGATCCACAGGGCTCCGTAGAGCTTCGTAGGTTCCCTAGAGGCCTGTAGAGTACCGCAGGAGCCAGTAGTGTTCTGTAGGGGCCCGTAGGGTTCCTTCCGTAGGGGCTGGCAGTGTTCCGTAGGGGCCTGTAGGGTTGTGTAAGTGCCCGCAGGAGTCTGTAGGAGTCCGTGGGATTCTGTAAGGTTCTGGAGGGTTCTGCAGGGTTCCGTAGGGGCCCGTAGAGTTCCGTAGTGGCTGGTAAAGTTCCGTAGGGCCCTGTACCGTTCCGTAACTGCCTGCAAGGGTCTTTAGGCTTCCGTAGGGGCTGGTAGGGTTCCATAAAGTTCCGTGGGTTCCTGCAGAGTTCTGCAAGTGCCCGCAAGGGCCTGTAGGGGCCCACAGTGTTTCTGTCAGGTTCCGTAGAATTCCGTAGGGACCATAGGTTTCCGTAGTGGCTGGTAGTATTCCGTAGGGGTCTGTAGGGTTCCGTAGGCACCTGCAGTGTTCTGTAGGAGCCCATAGGGTTTTAGTGAGGTTCCGTTGTGTTGCTAAGGGTCTTGTAGAGTGCTGTCGGGTCCTGGAGTATTCTGTAGGGTTCCAGAGGGGCTTGTAGGGTTCCATCAAAATCTGTAGGCTTCCCTAGGGGCACGTAGAGTCCCGTAGATTTCCGTAGGGGCCTGTACGGTTGTGTAAGTGCCCGCAGGGGTTGGTAGGAGCTTGTAGGGTTCCATAAGTTTCCAGAGGGTTGTGTAGGGTTCCGTAGGGGCCTGTGGTGTTCCCTAGGGGCCTGTAGAGTCTCGTACGGTTCCGTAGGGGCCTGTGGTGTTCCCTAGGGGCCTGTAGAGTCTCGTACAGTTCCGTAGGGTCCTGTAGGTTTCCATAAGCGCCCGCAGAGGTCTGAAGGGGCCCGTACTGTTCCGTAAGGATCCACAGGGCTCCGTAGAGCTTCGTAGGTTCCCTAGAGGCCTGTAGAGTACCGCAGGAGCCAGTAGTGTTCTGTAGGGGCCCGTAGGGTTCCTTCCGTAGGGGCTGGCAGTGTTCCGTAGGGGCCTCTAGGGTTGTGTAAGTGCCCGCAGACGTCTGTAGGAATCCGTGGGATTCTGTAAGGTTCTGGAGGGTTCTGCAGGGTTCCGTAGGGGCCCGTAGAGTTCCGTAGTGGCTGGTAAAGTTCCGTAGGGCCCTGTGGGATGCTGTATGGACCTGTAGGGTTCCGTAGGGGCCTGCAGGGTTCTGTAAGTGCCCGCAGGTGTCTGTAGGGTTCCGTAGGGGTCTGTAGGGTTCCGTAGGCACCTGCAGTGTTCTGTAGGAGCCCATAGGGTTTTAATGAGGTTCCTTTGTGTTGCTAAGGGTCTTGTAGAGTGCTGTCGGGTCCTGGAGTATTCTGTAAAGTTCCAGAGGGGCTTGTAGGGTTCCATCAAAATCTGTAGGGTTCCCTAGGGGCCCGTAGAGTCCCGTAGATTTCCGTAGGGGCCTCTAGGGTTGAGTAAGTGCCCGCAGGAGTCTGTAGGAGTCTGTGGGATTCTGTAAGGTTCCGGAGCGTTCTGCAGGGTTCCGTAGGGGCCTGTAGAGTTCCGTAGTGGCTGGTAAAGTTCCGTAGGGCCCTGTACCGTTCCGTAACTGCCTGCAAGGGTCTTTAGGCTTCCGTAGGGGCTGGTAGGGTTCCATAAAGTTCCGTGGGTTCCTGCAGAGTTCTGCAAGTGCCCGCAAGGGCCTGTAGGGGCCCACAGTGTTTCTGTCAGGTTCCGTAGAGTTCCGTAGGGGCCATAGGTTTCCGTAGTGGCTGGTAGTATTCCGTAGGGGTCTGTAGGGTTCCGTAGGCACCTGCAGTGTTCTGTAGGAGCCCATAGGGTTTTAGTGAGGTTCCGTTGTGTTGCTAAGGGTCTTGTAGAGTGCTGTCGGGTCCTGGAGTATTCTGCAGGGTTCCAGAGGGGCTTGTAGGGTTCCGTCAAAATCTGTAGGCTTCCCTAGGGGCCCGTAGAGTCCCGTAGATTTCCGTAGGGGCCTGTAGGGTTGTGTAAGTGCCCGCAGGGGTTGGTAGGAGCTTGTAGGGTTCCATAAGTTTCCAGAGGGTTGTGTAGGGTTCCGTAGGGGCCTGTGGTGTTCCCTAGGGGCCTGTAGAGTCTCGTACGGTTCCGTAGGGGCCTGTGGTGTTCCCTAGGGGCCTGTAGAGTCTCGTACAGTTCCGTAGGGTCCTGTAGGTTTCCATAAGCGCCCGCAGAGGTCTGAAGGGGCCCGTACTGTTCCGTAAGGATCCACAGGGCTCCGTAGAGCTTCGTAGGTTCCCTAGAGGCCTGTAGAGTACCGCAGGAGCCAGTAGTGTTCTGTAGGGGCCCGTAGGGTTCCTTCCGTAGGGGCTGGCAGTGTTCCGTAGGGGCCTCTAGGGTTGTGTAAGTGCCCGCAGGAGTCTGTAGGAGTCCGTGGGATTCTGTAAGGTTCTGGAGGGTTCTGCAGGGTTCCGTAGGGGCCCGTAGAGTTCCGTAGTGGCTGGTAAAGTTCCGTAGGGCCCTGTACCGTTCCGTAACTGCCTGCAAGGGTCTTTAGGCTTCCGTAGGGGCTGGTAGGGTTCCATAAAGTTCCGTGGGTTCCTGCAGAGTTCTGCAAGTGCCCGCAAGGGCCTGTAGGGGCCCACAGTGTTTCTGTCAGGTTCCGTAGAATTCCGTAGGGACCATAGGTTTCCGTAGTGGCTGGTAGTATTCCGTAGGGGTCTGTAGGGTTCCGTAGGCACCTGCAGTGTTCTGTAGGAGCCCATAGGGTTTTAGTGAGGTTCCGTTGTGTTGCTAAGGGTCTTGTAGAGTGCTGTCGGGTCCTGGAGTATTCTGTAGGGTTCCAGAGGGGCTTGTAGGGTTCCATCAAAATCTGTAGGCTTCCCTAGGGGCACGTAGAGTCCCGTAGATTTCCGTAGGGGCCTGTACGGTTGTGTAAGTGCCCGCAGGGGTTGGTAGGAGCTTGTAGGGTTCCATAAGTTTCCAGAGGGTTGTGTAGGGTTCCGTAGGGGCCTGTGGTGTTCCCTAGGGGCCTGTAGAGTCTCGTACGGTTCCGTAGGGGCCTGTGGTGTTCCCTAGGGGCCTGTAGAGTCTCGTACAGTTCCGTAGGGTCCTGTAGGTTTCCATAAGCGCCCGCAGAGGTCTGAAGGGGCCCGTACTGTTCCGTAAGGATCCACAGGGCTCCGTAGAGCTTCGTAGGTTCCCTAGAGGCCTGTAGAGTACCGCAGGAGCCAGTAGTGTTCTGTAGGGGCCCGTAGGGTTCCTTCCGTAGGGGCTGGCAGTGTTCCGTAGGGGCCTGTAGGGTTGTGTAAGTGCCCGCAGGAGTCTGTAGGAGTCCGTGGGATTCTGTAAGGTTCTGGAGGGTTCTGCAGGGTTCCGTAGGGGCCCGTAGAGTTCCATAGTGGCTGGTAAAGTTCCGTAGGGCCCTGTACCGTTCCGTAACTGCCTGCAAGGGTCTTTAGGCTTCCGTAGGGGCTGGTAGGGTTCCATAAAGTTCCGTGGGTTCCTGCAGAGTTCTGCAAGTGCCCGCAAGGGCCTGTAGGGGCCCACAGTGTTTCTGTCAGGTTCCGTAGAGTTCCGTAGGGACCATAGGTTTCCGTAGTGGCTGGTAGTATTCCGTAGGGGTCTGTAGGGTTCCGTAGGCACCTGCAGTGTTCTGTAGGAGCCCATAGGGTTTTAGTGAGGTTCCGTTGTGTTGCTAAGGGTCTTGTAGAGTGCTGTCGGGTCCTGGAGTATTCTGTAGGGTTCCAGAGGGGCTTGTAGGGTTCCGTCAAAATCTGTAGGCTTCCCTAGGGGCCCGTAGAGTCCCGTAGATTTCCGTAGGGGCCTGTAGGGTTGTGTAAGTGCCCGCAGGGGTTGATAGGAGCTTGTCGGGTTCCATATGTTTTCAGAGGGTTGTGTAGGGTTCCGTAGGGGCCTGTGGTGTTCCCTAGGGGCCTGTAGAGTCTCGTACGGTTCCGTAGGGGCCTGTGGTGTTCCCTAGGGGCCTGTAGAGTCTCGTACAGTTCCGTAGGGTCCTGTAGGTTTCCATAAGCGCCCGCAGAGGTCTGAAGGGGCCCGTACTGTTCCGTAAGGATCCACAGGGCTCCGTAGAGCTTCGTAGGTTCCCTAGAGGCCTGTAGAGTACCGCAGGAGCCAGTAGTGTTCTGTAGGGGCCCGTAGGGTTCCTTCCGTAGGGGCTGGCAGTGTTCCGTAGGGGCCTCTAGGGTTGTGTAAGTGCCCGCAGACGTCTGTAGGAATCCGTGGGATTCTGTAAGGTTCTGGAGGGTTCTGCAGGGTTCCGTAGGGGCCCGTAGAGTTCCGTAGTGGCTGGTAAAGTTCCGTAGGGCCCTGTGGGATGCTGTATGGACCTGTAGGGTTCCGTAGGGGCCTGCAGGGTTCTGTAAGTGCCCGCAGGTGTCTGTAGGGTTCCGTAGGGGTCTGTAGGGTTCCGTAGGCACCTGCAGTGTTCTGTAGGAGCCCATAGGGTTTTAATGAGGTTCCTTTGTGTTGCTAAGGGTCTTGTAGAGTGCTGTCGGGTCCTGGAGTATTCTGTAAAGTTCCAGAGGGGCTTGTAGGGTTCCATCAAAATCTGTAGGGTTCCCTAGGGGCCCGTAGAGTCCCGTAGATTTCCGTAGGGGCCTCTAGGGTTGAGTAAGTGCCCGCAGGAGTCTGTAGGAGTCTGTGGGATTCTGTAAGGTTCCGGAGCGTTCTGCAGGGTTCCGTAGGGGCCTGTAGAGTTCCGTAGTGGCTGGTAAAGTTCCGTAGGGCCCTGTACCGTTCCGTAACTGCCTGCAAGGGTCTTTAGGCTTCCGTAGGGGCTGGTAGGGTTCCATAAAGTTCCGTGGGTTCCTGCAGAGTTCTGCAAGTGCCCGCAAGGGCCTGTAGGGGCCCACAGTGTTTCTGTCAGGTTCCGTAGAGTTCCGTAGGGGCCATAGGTTTCCGTAGTGGCTGGTAGTATTCCGTAGGGGTCTGTAGGGTTCCGTAGGCACCTGCAGTGTTCTGTAGGAGCCCATAGGGTTTTAGTGAGGTTCCGTTGTGTTGCTAAGGGTCTTGTAGAGTGCTGTCGGGTCCTGGAGTATTCTGCAGGGTTCCAGAGGGGCTTGTAGGGTTCCGTCAAAATCTGTAGGCTTCCCTAGGGGCCCGTAGAGTCCCGTAGATTTCCGTAGGGGCCTGTAGGGTTGTGTAAGTGCCCGCAGGGGTTGGTAGGAGCTTGTAGGGTTCCATAAGTTTCCAGAGGGTTGTGTAGGGTTCCGTAGGGGCCTGTGGTGTTCCCTAGGGGCCTGTAGAGTCTCGTACGGTTCCGTAGGGGCCTGTGGTGTTCCCTAGGGGCCTGTAGAGTCTCGTACAGTTCCGTAGGGTCCTGTAGGTTTCCATAAGCGCCCGCAGAGGTCTGAAGGGGCCCGTACTGTTCCGTAAGGATCCACAGGGCTCCGTAGAGCTTCGTAGGTTCCCTAGAGGCCTGTAGAGTACCGCAGGAGCCAGTAGTGTTCTGTAGGGGCCCGTAGGGTTCCTTCCGTAGGGGCTGGCAGTGTTCCGTAGGGGCCTCTAGGGTTGTGTAAGTGCCCGCAGGAGTCTGTAGGAGTCCGTGGGATTCTGTAAGGTTCTGGAGGGTTCTGCAGGGTTCCGTAGGGGCCCGTAGAGTTCCGTAGTGGCTGGTAAAGTTCCGTAGGGCCCTGTACCGTTCCGTAACTGCCTGCAAGGGTCTTTAGGCTTCCGTAGGGGCTGGTAGGGTTCCATAAAGTTCCGTGGGTTCCTGCAGAGTTCTGCAAGTGCCCGCAAGGGCCTGTAGGGGCCCACAGTGTTTCTGTCAGGTTCCGTAGAATTCCGTAGGGACCATAGGTTTCCGTAGTGGCTGGTAGTATTCCGTAGGGGTCTGTAGGGTTCCGTAGGCACCTGCAGTGTTCTGTAGGAGCCCATAGGGTTTTAGTGAGGTTCCGTTGTGTTGCTAAGGGTCTTGTAGAGTGCTGTCGGGTCCTGGAGTATTCTGTAGGGTTCCAGAGGGGCTTGTAGGGTTCCATCAAAATCTGTAGGCTTCCCTAGGGGCACGTAGAGTCCCGTAGATTTCCGTAGGGGCCTGTACGGTTGTGTAAGTGCCCGCAGGGGTTGGTAGGAGCTTGTAGGGTTCCATAAGTTTCCAGAGGGTTGTGTAGGGTTCCGTAGGGGCCTGTGGTGTTCCCTAGGGGCCTGTAGAGTCTCGTACGGTTCCGTAGGGGCCTGTGGTGTTCCCTAGGGGCCTGTAGAGTCTCGTACAGTTCCGTAGGGTCCTGTAGGTTTCCATAAGCGCCCGCAGAGGTCTGAAGGGGCCCGTACTGTTCCGTAAGGATCCACAGGGCTCCGTAGAGCTTCGTAGGTTCCCTAGAGGCCTGTAGAGTACCGCAGGAGCCAGTAGTGTTCTGTAGGGGCCCGTAGGGTTCCTTCCGTAGGGGCTGGCAGTGTTCCGTAGGGGCCTGTAGGGTTGTGTAAGTGCCCGCAGGAGTCTGTAGGAGTCCGTGGGATTCTGTAAGGTTCTGGAGGGTTCTGCAGGGTTCCGTAGGGGCCCGTAGAGTTCCATAGTGGCTGGTAAAGTTCCGTAGGGCCCTGTACCGTTCCGTAACTGCCTGCAAGGGTCTTTAGGCTTCCGTAGGGGCTGGTAGGGTTCCATAAAGTTCCGTGGGTTCCTGCAGAGTTCTGCAAGTGCCCGCAAGGGCCTGTAGGGGCCCACAGTGTTTCTGTCAGGTTCCGTAGAGTTCCGTAGGGACCATAGGTTTCCGTAGTGGCTGGTAGTATTCCGTAGGGGTCTGTAGGGTTCCGTAGGCACCTGCAGTGTTCTGTAGGAGCCCATAGGGTTTTAGTGAGGTTCCGTTGTGTTGCTAAGGGTCTTGTAGAGTGCTGTCGGGTCCTGGAGTATTCTGTAGGGTTCCAGAGGGGCTTGTAGGGTTCCGTCAAAATCTGTAGGCTTCCCTAGGGGCCCGTAGAGTCCCGTAGATTTCCGTAGGGGCCTGTAGGGTTGTGTAAGTGCCCGCAGGGGTTGATAGGAGCTTGTCGGGTTCCATATGTTTTCAGAGGGTTGTGTAGGGTTCCGTAGGGGCCTGTGGTGTTCCCTAGGGGCCTGTAGAGTCTCGTACGGTTCCGTAGGGGCCTGTGGTGTTCCCTAGGGGCCTGTAGAGTCTCGTACAGTTCCGTAGGGTCCTGTAGGTTTCCATAAGCGCCCGCAGAGGTCTGAAGGGGCCCGTACTGTTCCGTAAGGATCCATAGGGCTCCGTAGAGCTTCGTAGGTTCCCTAGAGGCCTGTAGAGTACCGCAGGAGCCAGTAGTGTTCTGTAGGGGCCCGTAGGGTTCCTTCCGTAGGGGCTGGCAGTGTTCCGTAGGAACATCTAGGGTTGAGTAAGTGCCCGCAGGAGTCTGTAGGAGTCCGTGGGATTCTGTAAGGTTCTGGAGGGTTCTGCAGGGTTCCGTAGGGGCCCGTAGAGTTCCATAGTGGCTGGTAAAGTTCCGTAGGGCCCTGTACCGTTCCGTAACTGCCTGCAAGGGTCTTTAGGCTTCCGTAGGGGCTGGTAGGGTTCCATAAAGTTCCGTGGGTTCCTGCAGAGTTCTGCAAGTGCCCGCAAGGGCCTGTAGGGGCCCACAGTGTTTCTGTCAGGTTCCGTAGAGTTCCGTAGGGGCCATAGGTTTCCGTAGTGGCTGGTAGTATTCCGTAGGGGTCTGTAGGGTTCCGTAGGCACCTGCAGTGTTCTGTAGGAGCCCATAGGGTTTTAGTGAGGTTCCGTTGTGTTGCTAAGGGTCTTGTAGAGTGCTGTCGGGTCCTGGAGTATTCTGTAGGGTTCCAGAGGGGCTTGTAGGGTTCCATCAAAATCTGTAGGCTTCCCTAGGGGCCCGTAGAGTCCCGTAGATTTCCGTAGGGGCCTGTAGGGTTGTGTAAGTGCCCGCAGGGGATGGTAGGAGGTTGTAGGGTGCCATATGTTTCCGGAGGGTTGTGTAGGGTTCCGTAGGGGCCGGTGGTGTTCCCTAGGGGCCTGTAGAGTCTCGTACGGTTCCGTAGGGGCCTGTGGTGTTCCCTAGGGGCCTGTAGAGTCTCATACAGTTCCGTAGGGTCCTGTAGGTTTCCATAAGCGCGCGCAGAGGTCTGAAGGGGCCCGTACTGTTCCGTAAGGATCCACAGGGCTCCGTAGAGCTTCGTAGGTTCCCTAGAGGCCTGTAGAGTACCGCAGGAGCCAGTAGTGTTCTGTAGGGGTCCGTAGGTTCCTTCCGTAGCGGCTGGCAGTGTTCCGTAGGGGCCTCTAGGGTTGTGTAAGTGCCCGCAGACGTCTGTAGGAATCCGTGGGATTCTGTAAGGTTCTGGAGGGTTCTGCAGGGTTCCGTAGGGGCCCGTAGAGTTCCGTAGTGGCTGGTAAAGTTCCGTAGGGCCCTGTGGGATGCTGTATGGACCTGTAGGGTTCCGTAGGGGCCTGCAGGGTTCTGTAAGTGCCCGCAGGTGTCTGTAGGGTTCCATAGGGGTCTGTAGGGTTCCGTAGGCACCTGCAGTGTTCTGTAGGAGCCCATAGGGTTTTAGTGAGGTTCCGTTGTGTTGCTAAGGGTCTTATAGAGTGCTGTCGGGTCCTGGAGTATTCTGTAAAGTTCCAGAGGGGCTCGTAGGGTTCCGTCAAAATCTGTAGGCTTCCCTAGGGGCCCGTAGAGTCCCGTAGATTTCCGTAGGGGCCTGTAGGGTTGTGTAAGTGCCCGCAGGGGTTGGTAGGAGCTTGTAGGGTTCCATAAGTTTCCAGAGGGTTGTGTAGGGTTCCGTAGGGGCCTGTGGTGTTCCCTAGGGGCCTGTAGAGTCTCGTACGGTTCCGTAGGGCCCTGTAGGTTTCCATAAGCGCCCGCAGAGGTCTGAAGGGTCCCGTACTGTTCCGTAAGGATCCATAGGGCTCCGTAGAGCTTCGTAGGTTCCCTTGAGGCCTGTAGAGTACCGCAGGAGCCAGTAGTGTTCTGTAGGGGCCCGTAAGGTTCCTTCCGTAGGGGCTGGCAGTGTTCCATAGGGACATCTAGGGTTGTGTAAGTGCCCGCAGAGTTTTGAAGGGGCCCGTACTGTTCCGTAAGGATCCATAGGGCTCCGTAGAGCTTCGTAGGTTCCCTAGAGGCCTGTAGAGTACCGCAGGAGCCAGTAGTGTTCTGTAGGGGCCCGTAGGGTTCCTTCCGTAGGGGCTGGCAGTGTTCCGTAGGGGCCTCTAGGGTTGTGTAAGTGCCCGCAGGAGTCTGTAGGAGTCTGTGGGATTCTGTAAGGTTCTGGAGGGTTCTGCAGGGTTCCGTAGGGGCCCGTAGAGTTCCGTAGTGGCTGGTAAAGTTCCGTAGGGCCCTGTACCGTTCCGTAACTGCCTGCAAGGGTCTTTAGGCTTCCGTAGGGGCTGGTAGGGTTCCATAAAGTTCCGTGGGTTCCTGCAGAGGTCTGCAAGTGCCCGCAAGGGCCTGTAGGGGCCCACAGTGTTTCTGTCAGGTTCCGTAGAGTTCCGTAGGGGCCATAGGTTTCCGTAGTGGCTGGTAGTATTCCGTAGGGGTCTGTAGGGTTCCATAGGCACCTGCAGTGTTCTGTAGGAGCCCATAGGGTTTTAGTGAGGTTCCGTTGTGTTGCTAAGGGTCTTGTAGAGTGCTGTCGGGTCCTGGAGTATTCTGTAGGGTTCCAGAGGGGCTCGTAGGGTTCCGTCAAAATCTGTAGGCTTCCCTAGGGGCGCGTAGAGTCCCGTAGATTTCCGTAGGGGCCTGTAGGGTTGTGTAAGTGCCCGCAGGGGTTGGTAGGAGGTTGTAGGGTGCCATATGTTTCCGGAGGGTTGTGTAGGGTTCCGTAGGGGCCTGTGGTGTTCCCTAGGGGCCTGTAGAGTCTCGTACGGTTCATAGAGGCCTGTGGTGTTCCCTAGGGGCCTGTAGAGTTTCATACAGTTCCGTAGGGGCCTGTAGGTTTCCATAAGCGCCCGCAGAGGTTTGTAGGGGCCCGTACTGTTCCGTAAGGATCCATAGGGCTCCGTAGAGCTTCGTAGGTTCCCTAGAGGCCTGTAGAGTACCGCAGGAGCCAGTAGTGTTCTGTAGGGGCCCGTAAGGTTCCTTCCGTAGGGGCTGGCAGTGTTCCGTAGGGACATCTAGGGTTGAGTAAGTGCCCGCAGGAGTCTGTGGGATTCTGTAAGGTTCTGGAGGGTTCTGCAGGGTTCCGTAGGGGCCCGTAGAGTTCCGTAGTGGCTGGTAAAGTTCCGTAGGGCCCTGTACCGTTCCGTAACTGCCTGCAAGGGTCTTTAGGCTTCCGTAGGGGCTGGTAGGGTTCCATAAAGTTCCGTGGGTTCCTGCAGAGTTCTGCAAGTGCCCGCAAGGGCCTGTAGGGGCCCACAATTTTTCCTGTCAGGTTCCGTAGAGTTCCGTAGGGGCCATAGGTTTCCGTAGTGGCTGGTAGTATTCCGTAGGGGTCTGTAGGGTTCCGTAGGCACCTGCAGTGTTCTGTAGGAGCCCATAGGGTTTTAGTGAGGTTCCGTTGTGTTGCTAAGGGTCTTGTAGAGTGCTGTCGGGTCCTGGAGTATTCTGTAGGGTTCCAGAGGGGCTTGTAGGGTTCCATCAAAATCTGTAGGCTTCCCTAGGGGCCCGTAGAGTCCCGTAGATTTCCGTAGGGGCCTGTAGGGTTGTGTAAGTGCCCGCAGGGGATGGTAGGAGGTTGTAGGGTGCCATATGTTTCCGGAGGGTTGTGTAGGGTTCCGTAGGGGCCTGTGGTGTTCCCTAGGGGCCTGTAGAGTCTCGTACGGTTCCGTAGGGGCCTGTGGTGTTCCCTAGGGGCCTGTAGAGTCTCATACAGTTCCGTAGGGGCCTGTAGGTTTCCATAAGCGCGCGCAGAGGTCTGAAGGGGCCCGTACTGTTCCGTAAGGATCCACAGGGCTCCGTAGAGCTTCGTAGGTTCCCTAGAGGCCTGTAGAGTACCGCAGGAGCCAGTAGTGTTCTGTAGGGGTCCGTAGGTTCCTTCCGTAGCGGCTGGCAGTGTTCCGTAGGAACATCTAGGGTTGAGTAAGTGCCCGCAGGAGTCTGTAGGAGTCCGTGGGATTCTGTAAGGTTCTGGAGGGTTCTGCAGGGTTCCGTAGGGGCCCGTAGAGTTCCGTAGTGGCTGGTAAAGTTCCGTAGGGCCCTGTACCGTTCCGTAACTGCCTGCAAGGGTCTTTAGGCTTCCGTAGGGGCTGGTAGGGTTCCATAAAGTTCCGTGGGTTCCTGCAGAGTTCTGCAAGTGCCCGCAAGGGCCTGTAGGGGCCCACAGTGTTTCTGTCAGGTTCCGTAGAGTTCCGTAGGGGCCATAGGTTTCCGTAGTGGCTGGTAGTATTCCGTAGGGGTCTGTAGGGTTCCGTAGGCACCTGCAGTGTTCTGTAGGAGCCCATAGGGTTTTAGTGAGGTTCCGTTGTGTTGCTAAGGGTCTTGTAGAGTGCTGTCGGGTCCTGGAGTATTCTGTAGGGTTCCAGAGGGGCTTGTAGGGTTCCATCAAAATCTGTAGGCTTCCCTAGGGGCCCGTAGAGTCCCGTAGATTTCCGTAGGGGCCTGTAGGGTTGTGTAAGTGCCCGCAGGGGATGGTAGGAGCTTGTAGGGTGCCATATGTTTCCGGAGGGTTGTGTAGGGTTCCGTAGGGGCCGGTGGTGTTCCCTAGGGGCCTGTAGAGTCTCGTACGGTTCCGTAGGGGCCTGTGGTGTTCCCTAGGGGCCTGTAGAGTCTCATACAGTTCCGTAGGGCCCTGTAGGTTTCCATAAGCGCGCGCAGAGGTCTGAAGGGGCCCGTACTGTTCCGTAAGGATCCACAGGGCTCCGTAGAGCTTCGTAGGTTCCCTAGAGGCCTGTAGAGTACCGCAGGAGCCAGTAGTGTTCTGTAGGGGCCCGTAGGGTTCCTTCCGTAGGGGCTGGCAGTGTTCCGTAGGGACATCTAGGGTTGAGTAAGTGCCCGCAGGAGTCTGTAGGAGTCCGTGGGATTCTGTAAGGTTCTGGAGGGTTCTGCAGGGTTCCGTAGGGGCCCGTAGAGTTCCGTAGTGGCTGGTAAAGTTCCGTAGGGCCCTGTACCGTTCCGTAACTGCCTGCAAGGGTCTTTAGGCTTCCGTAGGGGCTGGTAGGGTTCCATAAAGTTCCGTGGGTTCCTGCAGAGTTCTGCAAGTGCCCGCAAGGGCCTGTAGGGGCCCACAGTGTTCCTGTCAGGTTCCGTAGAGTTCCGTAGGGGCCATAGGTTTCCGTAGTGGCTGGTAGTATTCCGTAGGGGTCTGTAGGGTTCCGTAGGCACCTGCAGTGTTCTGTAGGAGCCCATAAGGTTTTAGTGAGGTTCCGTTGTGTTGCTAAGGGTCTTGTAGAGTGCTGTCGGGTCCTGGAGTATTCTGTAGGGTTCCAGAGGGGCTTGTAGGGTTTCGTCAAAATCTGTAGGCTTCCTTAGGGGCCCGTAGAGTCCCGTAGATTTCCGTAGGGGCCTGTAGGGTTGTGTAAGTGCCCGCAGGGGTTTTTGGAGGTTGTAGGGTGCCATATGTTTCCGGAGGGTTGTGTAGGGTTCCGTAGAGGCCTGTGGTGTTCCCTAGGGGGCTGTAGAGTCTCGTACGGTTCCGTAGGGGCCTGTGGTGTTCCCTAGGGGCCTGTAGAGTCTCGTACAGTTCCGTAGGGTCCTGTAGGTTTCCATAAGCGCCCGCAGAGGTTTGAAGGGGCCCGTACTGTTCCGTAAGGATCCACAGGGCTCCGTAGAGCTTCATAGGTTCCCTAGAGGCCTGTAGAGTACCGCAGGAGCCAGTAGTGTTCTGTAGGGGCCCGTAGGGTTCCTTCCGTAGGGGCTGGCAGTGTTCCGTAGGGACATATAGGGTTGTGTAAGTGCCCGCAGACGTCTGTAGGAATCCGTGGGATTCTGTAAGGTTCTGGAGGGTTCTGCAGGGTTCCGTAGGGGCCCGTAGAGTTCCGTAGTGGCTGGTAAAGTTCCGTAGGGCCCTGTGGGGTTCTGTATGGACCTGTAGGGTTCCGTAGGGGCCTGCAGGGTTCTGTAAGTGCCCGCAGGTGTCTGTAGGGTTCCGTAGGGGTCTGTAGGGTTCCGTAGGCACCTGCAGTGTTCTGTAGGAGCCCATAGGGTTTTAGTGAGGTTCCGTTGTGTTGCTAAGGGTCTCGTAGAGTGCTGTCGGGTCCTGGAGTATTCTGTAGGGTTCCAGAGGGGCTCGTAGGGTTCCGTCAAAATCTGTAGGCTTCCCTAGGGGCCCGTAGAGTCCCGTAGATTTCCGTAGGGGCCTGTAGGGTTGTGTAAGTGCCCGCAGGGGTTGATAGGAGCTTGTCGGGTTCCATATGTTTCCAGAGGGTTGTGTAGGGTTCCGTAGGGGCCTGTGGTGTTCCCTAGGGGCCTGTAGAGTCTCGTACGGTTCCGTAGGGGCCTGTGGTGTTCCCTAGGGGCCTGTAGAGTCTCGTACAGTTCCGTAGGGTCCTGTAGGTTTCCATAAGCGCCCGCAGAGGTCTGAAGGGGCCCGTACTGTTCCGTAAGGATCCATAGGGCTCCGTAGAGCTTCGTAGGTTCCCTAGAGGCCTGTAGAGTACCGCAGGAGCCAGTAGTGTTCTGTAGGGGCCCGTAGGGTTCCTTCCGTAGGGGCTGGCAGTGTTCCGTAGGAACATCTAGGGTTGAGTAAGTGCCCGCAGGAGTCTGTAGGAGTCCGTGGGATTCTGTAAGGTTCTGGAGGGTTCTGCAGGGTTCCGTAGGGGCCCGTAGAGTTCCGTAGTGGCTGGTAAAGTTCCGTAGGGCCCTGTACCGTTCCGTAACTGCCTGCAAGGGTCTTTAGGCTTCCGTAGGGGCTGGTAGGGTTCCATAAAGTTCCGTGGGTTCCTGCAGAGTTCTGCAAGTGCCCGCAAGGGCCTGTAGGGGCCCACAGTGTTTCTGTCAGGTTCCGTAGAGTTCCGTAGGGGCCATAGGTTTCCGTAGTGGCTGGTAGTATTCCGTAGGGGTCTGTAGGGTTCCGTAGGCACCTGCAGTGTTCTGTAGGAGCCCATAGGGTTTTAGTGAGGTTCCGTTGTGTTGCTAAGGATCTTGTAGAGTGCTGTCGGGTCCTGGAGTATTCTGTAGGGTTCCAGAGGGGCTTGTAGGGTTCCATCAAAATCTGTAGGCTTCCCTAGGGGCCCGTAGAGTCCCGTAGATTTCCGTAGGGGCCTGTAGGGTTGTGTAAGTGCCCGCAGGGGATGGTAGGAGGTTGTAGGGTGCCATATGTTTCCGGAGGGTTGTGTAGGGTTCCGTAGGGGCCGGTGGTGTTCCCTAGGGGCCTGTAGAGTCTCGTACGGTTCCGTAGGGGCCTGTGGTGTTCCCTAGGGGCCTGTAGAGTCTCATACAGTTCCGTAGGGCCCTGTAGGTTTCCATAAGCGCGCGCAGAGGTCTGAAGGGGCCCGTACTGTTCCGTAAGGATCCACAGGGCTCCGTAGAGCTTCGTAGGTTCCCTAGAGGCCTGTAGAGTACCGCAGGAGCCAGTAGTGTTCTGTAGGGGTCCGTAGGTTCCTTCCGTAGCGGCTGGCAGTGTTCCGTAGGGGCCTCTAGGGTTGTGTAAGTGCCCGCAGACGTCTGTAGGAATCCGTGGGATTCTGTAAGGTTCTGGAGGGTTCTGCAGGGTTCCGTAGGGGCCCGTAGAGTTCCGTAGTGGCTGGTAAAGTTCCGTAGGGCCCTGTGGGATGCTGTATGGACCTGTAGGGTTCCGTAGGGGCCTGCAGGGTTCTGATATGCCCGCAGGTGTCTGTAGGGTTCCATAGGGGTCTGTAGGGTTCCGTAGGCACCTGCAGTGTTCTGTAGGAGCCCATAGGGTTTTAGTGAGGTTCCGTTGTGTTGCTAAGGGTCTTATAGAGTGCTGTCGGGTCCTGGAGTATTCTGTAAAGTTCCAGAGGGGCTCGTAGGGTTCCGTCAAAATCTGTAGGCTTCCCTAGGGGCACGTAGAGTCCCGTAGATTTCCGTAGGGGCCTGTAGGGTTGTGTAAGTGCCCGCAGGGGTTGGTAGGAGCTTGTAGGGTTCCATAAGTTTCCGGAGGGTTGTGTAGGGTTCCGTAGAGGCATGTGGTGTTCCCTAGGGGCCTGTAGAGTCTCGTACGGTTCATAGAGGCCTGTGGTGTTCCCTAGGGGCCTGTAGTGTCTCGTACAGTTCCGTAGGGCCCTGTAGGTTTCCATAAGCGCCCGCAGAGGTCTGAAGGGGCCCCTACTGTTCTGTAAGGATCCACAGGGCTCCGTAGAGCTTCGTAGGTTCCCTAGAGGCCTGTAGAGTACCGCAGGAGCCGGTAGTATTCTGTAGGGGTCCGTAGGTTCCTTCCATAGGGGCTGGCAGTGTTCCGTAGGGGCCTCTAGGGTTGTGTAAGTGCCCGCAGGAGTCTGTAGGAATCCGTGGGATTCTGTAAGGTTCTGGAGGGTTCTGCAGGGTTCTGTAGGGGCCCGTAGAGTTCCGTAGTGGCTGGTAAAGTTCCGTAGGGCCCTGTGGGATGCTGTATGGACCTGTAGGGTTCCGTAGGGGCCTGCAGGGTTCTGTAAGTGCCCGCACGTGTCTGTAGGGTTCCGTAGGGGTCTGTAGGGTTCCGTAGGCACCTGCAGTGTTCTGTAGGAGCCCATAGGGTTTTAATGAGGTTCCGTTGTGTTGCTAAGGGTCTTGTAGAGTGCTGTCGGGTCCTGGAGTATTCTGTAAAGTTCCAGAGGGGCTTGTAGGGTTCCATCAAAATCTGTAGGGTTCCCTAGGGGCCCGTAGAGTCCCGTAGATTTCCGTAGGGGCCTCTAGGGTTGAGTAAGTGCCCGCAGGAGTCTGTAGGAGTCTGTGGGATTCTGTAAGGTTCCGGAGCGTTCTGCAGGGTTCCGTAGGGGCCTGTAGAGTTCCGTAGTGGCTGGTAAAGTTCCGTAGGGCCCTGTACCGTTCCGTAACTGCCTGCAAGGGTCTTTAGGCTTCCGTAGGGGCTGGTAGGGTTCCATAAAGTTCCGTGGGTTCCTGCAGAGTTCTGCAAGTGCCCGCAAGGGCCTGTAGGGGCCCACAGTGTTTCTGTCAGGTTCCGTAGAGTTCCGTAGGGGCCATAGGTTTCCGTAGTGGCTGGTAGTATTCCGTAGGGGTCTGTAGGGTTCCGTAGGCACCTGCAGTGTTCTGTAGGAGCCCATAGGGTTTTAGTGAGGTTCCGTTGTGTTGCTAAAGGTCTTGTAGAGTGCTGTCGGGTCCTGGAGTATTCTGCAGGGTTCCAGAGGGGCTTGTAGGGTTCCGTCAAAATCTGTAGGCTTCCCTAGGGGCCCGTAGAGTCCCGTAGATTTCCGTAGGGGCCTGTAGGGTTGTGTAAGTGCCCGCAGGGGTTGGTAGGAGCTTGTAGGGTGCCATATGTTTCCAGAGGGTTGTGTAGGGTTCCGTAGGGGCCTGTGGTGTTCCCTAGGGGCCTGTAGAGTCTCGTACGGTTCCGTAGGGGCCTGTGGTGTTCCCTAGGGGCCTGTAGAGTCTCGTACAGTTCCGTAGGGTCCTGTAAGTTTTCCATAAGCGCCCGCAGAGGTCTGAAGGGGCCCGTACTGTTCCGTAAGGATCCACAGGGCTCCGTAGAGCTTCGTAGGTTCCCTAGAGGCCTGTAGAGTACCGCAGGAGCCAGTAGTGTTCTGTAGGGGCCCGTAGGGTTCCTTCCGTAGGGGCTGGCAGTGTTCCGTAGGGGCCTGTATGGTTGTGTAAGTGCCCGCAGGAGTCTGTAGGAGTCCGTGGGATTCTGTAAGGTTCTGGAGGGTTCTGCAGGGTTCCGTAGGGGCCCGTAGAGTTCCGTAGTGGCTGGTAAAGTTCCGTAGGGCCCTGTACCGTTCCGTAACTGCCTGCAAGGGTCTTTAGGCTTCCGTAGGGGCTGGTAGGGTTCCATAAAGTTCCGTGGGTTCCTGCAGAGTTCTGCAAGTGCCCGCAAGGGCCTGTAGGGGCCCACAGTGTTTCTGTCAGGTTCCGTAGAATTCCGTAGGGACCATAGGTTTCCGTAGTGGCTGGTAGTATTCCGTAGGGGTCTGTAGGGTTCCGTAGGCACCTGCAGTGTTCTGTAGGAGCCCATAGGGTTTTAGTGAGGTTCCGTTGTGTTGCTAAGGGTCTTGTAGAGTGCTGTCGGGTCCTGGAGTATTCTGTAGGGTTCCAGAGGGGCTTGTAGGGTTCCATCAAAATCTGTAGGCTTCCCTAGGGGCCCGTAGAGTCCCGTAGATTTCCGTAGGGGCCTGTACGGTTGTGTAAGTGCCCGCAGGGGGTGGTAGGAGCTTGTAGGGTTCCATAAGTTTCCAGAGGGTTGTGTAGGGTTCCGTAGGGGCCTGTGGTGTTCCCTAGGGGCCTGTAGAGTCTCGTACGGTTCCGTAGGGGCCTGTGGTGTTCCCTAGGGGCCTGTAGAGTCTCGTACAGTTCCGTAGGGTCCTGTAGGTTTCCATAAGCGCCCGCAGAGGTCTGAAGGGGCCCGTACTGTTCCGTAAGGATCCACAGGGCTCCGTAGAGCTTCGTAGGTTCCCTAGAGGCCTGTAGAGTACCGCAGGAGCCAGTAGTGTTCTGTAGGGGCCCGTAGGGTTCCTTCCGTAGGGGCTGGCAGTGTTCCGTAGGGGCCTGTAGGGTTGTGTAAGTGCCCGCAGGAGTCTGTAGGAGTCCGTGGGATTCTGTAAGGTTCTGGAGGGTTCTGCAGGGTTCCGTAGGGGCCCGTAGAGTTCCATAGTGGCTGGTAAAGTTCCGTAGGGCCCTGTACCGTTCCGTAACTGCCTGCAAGGGTCTTTAGGCTTCCGTAGGGGCTGGTAGGGTTCCATAAAGTTCCGTGGGTTCCTGCAGAGTTCTGCAAGTGCCCGCAAGGGCCTGTAGGGGCCCACAGTGTTTCTGTCAGGTTCCGTAGAGTTCCGTAGGGACCATAGGTTTCCGTAGTGGCTGGTAGTATTCCGTAGGGGTCTGTAGGGTTCCGTAGGCACCTGCAGTGTTCTGTAGGAGCCCATAGGGTTTTAGTGAGGTTCCGTTGTGTTGCTAAGGGTCTTGTAGAGTGCTGTCGGGTCCTGGAGTATTCTGTAGGGTTCCAGAGGGGCTTGTAGGGTTCCATCAAAATCTGTAGGCTTCCCTAGGGGCACGTAGAGTCCCGTAGATTTCCGTAGGGGCCTGTACGGTTGTGTAAGTGCCCGCAGGGGTTGGTAGGAGCTTGTAGGGTTCCATAAGTTTCCAGAGGGTTGTGTAGGGTTCCGTAGGGGCCTGTGGTGTTCCCTAGGGGCCTGTAGAGTCTCGTACGGTTCCGTAGGGGCCTGTGGTGTTCCCTAGGGGCCTGTAGAGTCTCGTACAGTTCCGTAGGGTCCTGTAGGTTTCCATAAGCGCCCGCAGAGGTCTGAAGGGGCCCGTACTGTTCCGTAAGGATCCACAGGGCTCCGTAGAGCTTCGTAGGTTCCCTAGAGGCCTGTAGAGTACCGCAGGAGCCAGTAGTGTTCTGTAGGGGCCCGTAGGGTTCCTTCCGTAGGGGCTGGCAGTGTTCCGTAGGGGCCTGTAGGGTTGTGTAAGTGCCCGCAGGAGTCTGTAGGAGTCCGTGGGATTCTGTAAGGTTCTGGAGGGTTCTGCAGGGTTCCGTAGGGGCCCGTAGAGTTCCATAGTGGCTGGTAAAGTTCCGTAGGGCCCTGTACCGTTCCGTAACTGCCTGCAAGGGTCTTTAGGCTTCCGTAGGGGCTGGTAGGGTTCCATAAAGTTCCGTGGGTTCCTGCAGAGTTCTGCAAGTGCCCGCAAGGGCCTGTAGGGGCCCACAGTGTTTCTGTCAGGTTCCGTAGAGTTCCGTAGGGACCATAGGTTTCCGTAGTGGCTGGTAGTATTCCGTAGGGGTCTGTAGGGTTCCGTAGGCACCTGCAGTGTTCTGTAGGAGCCCATAGGGTTTTAGTGAGGTTCCGTTGTGTTGCTAAGGGTCTTGTAGAGTGCTGTCGGGTCCTGGAGTATTCTGTAGGGTTCCAGAGGGGCTTGTAGGGTTCCGTCAAAATCTGTAGGCTTCCCTAGGGGCCCGTAGAGTCCCGTAGATTTCCGTAGGGGCCTGTAGGGTTGTGTAAGTGCCCGCAGGGGTTGATAGGAGCTTGTCGGGTTCCATATGTTTTCAGAGGGTTGTGTAGGGTTCCGTAGGGGCCTGTGGTGTTCCCTAGGGGCCTGTAGAGTCTCGTACGGTTCCGTAGGGGCCTGTGGTGTTCCCTAGGGGCCTGTAGAGTCTCGTACAGTTCCGTAGGGTCCTGTAGGTTTCCATAAGCGCCCGCAGAGGTCTGAAGGGGCCCGTACTGTTCCGTAAGGATCCATAGGGCTCCGTAGAGCTTCGTAGGTTCCCTAGAGGCCTGTAGAGTACCGCAGGAGCCAGTAGTGTTCTGTAGGGGCCCGTAGGGTTCCTTCCGTAGGGGCTGGCAGTGTTCCGTAGGAACATCTAGGGTTGAGTAAGTGCCCGCAGGAGTCTGTAGGAGTCCGTGGGATTCTGTAAGGTTCTGGAGGGTTCTGCAGGGTTCCGTAGGGGCCCGTAGAGTTCCATAGTGGCTGGTAAAGTTCCGTAGGGCCCTGTACCGTTCCGTAACTGCCTGCAAGGGTCTTTAGGCTTCCGTAGGGGCTGGTAGGGTTCCATAAAGTTCCGTGGGTTCCTGCAGAGTTCTGCAAGTGCCCGCAAGGGCCTGTAGGGGCCCACAGTGTTTCTGTCAGGTTCCGTAGAGTTCCGTAGGGGCCATAGGTTTCCGTAGTGGCTGGTAGTATTCCGTAGGGGTCTGTAGGGTTCCGTAGGCACCTGCAGTGTTCTGTAGGAGCCCATAGGGTTTTAGTGAGGTTCCGTTGTGTTGCTAAGGGTCTTGTAGAGTGCTGTCGGGTCCTGGAATATTCTGTAGGGTTCCAGAGGGGCGTGTAGGGTTCCATCAAAATCTGTAGGCTTCCCTAGGGGCCCGTAGAGTCCCGTAGATTTCCGTAGGGGCCTGTAGGGTTGTGTAAGTGCCCGCAGGGGATGGTAGGAGGTTGTAGGGTGCCATATGTTTCCGGAGGGTTGTGTAGGGTTCCGTAGGGGCCTGTGGTGTTCCCTAGGGGCCTGTAGAGTCTCGTACGGTTCCGTAGGGGCCTGTGGTGTTCCCTAGGGGCCTGTAGAGTCTCGTACAGTTCCGTAGGGCCCTGTAGGTTTCCATAAGCGCGCGCAGAGGTCTGAAGGGGCCCGTACTGTTCCGTAAGGATCCACAGGGCTCCGTAGAGCTTCGTAGGTTCCCTAGAGGCCTGTAGAGTACCGCAGGAGCCAGTAGTGTTCTGTAGGGGTCCGTAGGTTCCTTCCGTAGCGGCTGGCAGTGTTCCGTAGGGGCCTCTAGGGTTGTGTAAGTGCCCGCAGACGTCTGTAGGAATCCGTGGGATTCTGTAAGGTTCTGGAGGGTTCTGCAGGGTTCCGTAGGGGCCCGTAGAGTTCCGTAGTGGCTGGTAAAGTTCCGTAGGGCCCTGTGGGATGCTGTATGGACCTGTAGGGTTCCGTAGGGGCCTGCAGGGTTCTGTAAGTGCCCGCAGGTGTCTGTAGGGTTCCATAGGGGTCTGTAGGGTTCCGTAGGCACCTGCAGTGTTCTGTAGGAGCCCATAGGGTTTTAGTGAGGTTCCGTTGTGTTGCTAAGGGTCTTATAGAGTGCTGTCGGGTCCTGGAGTATTCTGTAAAGTTCCAGAGGGGCTCGTAGGGTTCCGTCAAAATCTGTAGGCTTCCCTAGGGGCCCGTAGAGTCCCGTAGATTTCCGTAGGGGCCTGTAGGGTTGTGTAAGTGCCCGCAGGGGTTGGTAGGACCTTGTAGGGTTCCATAAGTTTCCAGAGGGTTGTGTAGGGTTCCGTAGGGGCCTGTGGTGTTCCCTAGGGGCCTGTAGAGTCTCGTACGGTTCCGTAGGGCCCTGTAGGTTTCCATAAGCGCCCGCAGAGGTTTGAAGGGTCCCGTACTGTTCCGTAAGGATCCATAGGGCTCCGTAGAGCTTCGTAGGTTCCCTTGAGGCCTGTAGAGTACCGCAGGAGCCAGTAGTGTTCTGTAGGGGCCCGTAAGGTTCCTTCCGTAGGGGCTGGCAGTGTTCCATAGGGACATCTAGGGTTGTGTAAGTGCCCGCAGAGTTTTGAAGGGGCCCGTACTGTTCCGTAAGGATCCATAGGGCTCCGTAGAGCTTCGTAGGTTCCCTAGAGGCCTGTAGAGTCTCGTACGGTTCATAGAGGCCTGTGGTGTTCCCTAGGGGCCTGTAGAGTTTCATACAGTTCCGTAGGGGCCTGTAGGTTTCCATAAGCGCCCGCAGAGGTTTGTAGGGGCCCGTACTGTTCCGTAAGGATCCATAGGGCTCCGTAGAGCTTCGTAGGTTCCCTTGAGGCCTGTAGAGTACCGCAGGAGCCAGTAGTGTTCTGTAGGGGCCCGTAAGGTTCCTTCCGTAGGGGCTGGCAGTGTTCCGTAGGGACATCTAGGGTTGAGTAAGTGCCCGCAGGAGTCTGTGGGATTCTGTAAGGTTCTGGAGGGTTCTGCAGGGTTCCGTAGGGGCCCGTAGAGTTCCGTAGTGGCTGGTAAAGTTCCGTAGGGCCCTGTACCGTTCCGTAACTGCCTGCAAGGGTCTTTAGGCTTCCGTAGGGGCTGGTAGGGTTCCATAAAGTTCCGTGGGTTCCTGCAGAGTTCTGCAAGTGCCCGCAAGGGCCTGTAGGGGCCCACAATTTTTCCTGTCAGGTTCCGTAGAGTTCCGTAGGGGCCATAGGTTTCCGTAGTGGCTGGTAGTATTCCGTAGGGGTCTGTAGGGTTCCGTAGGCACCTGCAGTGTTCTGTAGGAGCCCATAGGGTTTTAGTGAGGTTCCGTTGTGTTGCTAAGGGTCTTGTAGAGTGCTGTCGGGTCCTGGAGTATTCTGTAGGGTTCCAGAGGGGCTTGTAGGGTTCCATCAAAATCTGTAGGCTTCCCTAGGGGCCCGTAGAGTCCCGTAGATTTCCGTAGGGGCCTGTAGGGTTGTGTAAGTGCCCGCAGGGGATGGTAGGAGGTTGTAGGGTGCCATATGTTTCCGGAGGGTTGTGTAGGGTTCCGTAGGGGCCTGTGGTGTTCCCTAGGGGCCTGTAGAGTCTCGTACGGTTCCGTAGGGGCCTGTGGTGTTCCCTAGGGGCCTGTAGAGTCTCGTACAGTTCCGTAGGGGCCTGTAGGTTTCCATAAGCGCCCGCAGAGGTCTGAAGGTGCCCGTACTGTTCGGTAAGGATCCACAGGGCTCCGTAGAGCTTCGTAGGTTCCCTAGAGGCCTGTAGAGTACCGCAGGAGCCAGTAGTGTTCTGTAGGGGCCCGTAGGGTTCCTCCCGTAGGGGCTGGCAGTGTTCCGTAGGGACATCTAGGGTTGAGTAAGTGCCCGCAGGAGTCTGTAGGAGTCCGTGGGATTCTGTAAGGTTCCGGAGCATTCTGCAGGGTTCCGTAGGGGCCTGTAGAGTTCCGTAGTGGCTGGTAAAGTTCCGTAGGGCCCTGTACCGTTCCGTAACTGCCTGCAAGGGTCTTTAGGCTTCCGTAGGGGCTGGTAGGGTTCCATAAAGTTCCGTGGGTTCCTGCAGAGGTCTGCAAGTGCCCGCAAGGGCCTGTAGGGGCCCACAGTGTTTCTGTCAGGTTCCGTAGAGTTCCGTAGGGGCCATAGGTTTCCGTAGTGGCTGGTAGTATTCCGTAGGGGTCTGTAGGGTTCCGTAGGCACCTGCAGTGTTCTGTAGGAGCCCATAGGGTTTTAGTGAGGTTCCGTTGTGTTGCTAAGGGTCTTGTAGAGTGCTGTCGGGTCCTGGAGTATTCTGTAGGGTTCCAGAGGGGCTTGTAGGGTTCCATCAAAATCTGTAGGCTTCCCTAGGGGCCCGTAGAGTCCCGTAGATTTCCGTAGGGGCCTGTAGGGTTGTGTAAGTGCCCGCAGGGGTTGGTAGGAGGTTGTAGGGTGCCATATGTTTCCGGCGGGATGTGTAGGGTTCCGTAGGGTCCTGTGGTGTTCCCTAGGGGCCTGTAGTGTCTCGTACAGTTCCGTAGGGCCCTGTAGGTTTCCATAAGCACCCGCAGAGGTCTGAAGGGGCCCGTACTGTTCCGTAAGGATCCACAGGGCTCCGTAGAGCTTCGTAGGTTCCCTAGAGGCCTGTAGAGTACCGCAGGAGCCAGTAGTGTTCTGTAGGGGCCCGTAGGGTTCCTTCCGTAGGGGCTGGCAGTGTTCCGTAGGGGCCTCTAGGGTTGTGTAAGTGCCCGCAGGAGTCTGTAGGAGTCTGTGGGATTCTGTAAGGTTCTGGAGGGTTCTGCAGGGTTCCGTAGGGGCCCGTAGAGTTCCGTAGTGGCTGGTAAAGTTCCGTAGGGCCCTGTACCGTTCCGTAACTGCCTGCAAGGGTCTTTAGGCTTCCGTAGGGGCTGGTAGGGTTCCATAAAGTTCCGTGGGTTCCTGCAGAGGTCTGCAAGTGCCCGCAAGGGCCTGTAGGGGCCCACAGTGTTTCTGTCAGGTTCCGTAGAGTTCCGTAGGGGCCATAGGTTTCCGTAGTGGCTGGTAGTATTCCGTAGGGGTCTGTAGGGTTCCATAGGCACCTGCAGTGTTCTGTAGGAGCCCATAGGGTTTTAGTGAGGTTCCGTTGTGTTGCTAAGGGTCTTGTAGAGTGCTGTCGGGTCCTGGAGTATTCTGTAGGGTTCCAGAGGGGCTCGTAGGGTTCCGTCAAAATCTGTAGGCTTCCCTAGGGGCGCGTAGAGTCCCGTAGATTTCCGTAGGGGCCTGTAGGGTTGTGTAAGTGCCCGCAGGGGATGGTAGGAGGTTGTAGGGTGCCATATGTTTCCGGAGGGTTGTGTAGGGTTCCGTAGGGGCCTGTGGTGTTCCCTAGGGGCCTGTAGAGTCTCGTACGGTTCATAGAGGCCTGTGGTGTTCCCTAGGGGCCTGTAGAGTTTCATACAGTTCCGTAGGGGCCTGTAGGTTTCCATAAGCGCCCGCAGAGGTTTGTAGGGGCCCGTACTGTTCCGTAAGGATCCATAGGGCTCCGTAGAGCTTCGTAGGTTCCCTTGAGGCCTGTAGAGTACCGCAGGAGCCAGTAGTGTTCTGTAGGGGCCCGTAAGGTTCCTTCCGTAGGGGCTGGCAGTGTTCCGTAGGGACATCTAGGGTTGAGTAAGTGCCCGCAGGAGTCTGTGGGATTCTGTAAGGTTCTGGAGGGTTCTGCAGGGTTCCGTAGGGGCCCGTAGAGTTCCGTAGTGGCTGGTAAAGTTCCGTAGGGCCCTGTACCGTTCCGTAACTGCCTGCAAGGGTCTTTAGGCTTCCGTAGGGGCTGGTAGGGTTCCATAAAGTTCCGTGGGTTCCTGCAGAGGTCTGCAAGTGCCCGCAAGGGCCTGTAGGGGCCCACAATTTTTCCTGTCAGGTTCCGTAGAGTTCCGTAGGGGCCATAGGTTTCCGTAGTGGCTGGTAGTATTCCGTAGGGGTCTGTAGGGTTCCGTAGGCACCTGCAGTGTTCTGTAGGAGCCCATAGGGTTTTAGTGAGGTTCCGTTGTGTTGCTAAGGGTCTTGTAGAGTGCTGTCGGGTCCTGGAGTATTCTGCAGGGTTCCAGAGGGGCTTGTAGGGTTCCGTCAAAATCTGTAGGCTTCCCTAGGGGCCCGTAGAGTCCCGTAGATTTCCGTAGGGGCCTGTAGGGTTGTGTAAGTGCCCGCAGGGGTTGGTAGGAGGTTGTAGGGTGCCATATGTTTCCGGCGGGTTGTGTAGGGTTCCGTAGGGGCCTGTGGTGTTCCCTAGGGGCCTGTAGTGTCTCGTACAGTTCCGTAGGGCCCTGTAGGTTTCCATAAGCGCCCGCAGAGGTCTGAAGGGGCCCCTACTGTTCTGTAAGGATCCACAGGGCTCCGTAGAGCTTCGTAGGTTCCCTAGAGGCCTGTAGAGTACCGCAGGAGCCGGTAGTATTCTGTAGGGGTCCGTAGGTTCCTTCCAAAGGGGCTGGCAGTGTTCCGTAGGGGCCTCTAGGGTTGTGTAAGTGCCCGCAGGAGTCTGTAGGAATCCGTGGGATTCTGTAAGGTTCTGGAGGGTTCTGCAGGGTTCTGTAGGGGCCCGTAGAGTTCCGTAGTGGCTGGTAAAGTTCCGTAGGGCCCTGTGGGGTTCTGTATGGACCTGTAGGGTTCCGTAGGGGCCTGCAGGGTTCTGTAAGTGCCCGCAGGTGTCTGTAGGGTTCCGTAGGGGTCTGTAGGGTTCCGTAGGCACCTGCAGTGTTCTGTAGGAGCCCATAGGGTTTTAGTGAGGTTCCGTTGTGTTGCTAAGGGTCTTGTAGAGTGCTGTCGGGTCCTGGAGTATTCTGTAGGGTTCCAGAGGGGCTCGTAGGGTTCCGTCAAAATCTGTAGGCTTCCCTAGGGGCCCGTAGAGTCCCGTAGATTTCCGTAGGGGCCTGTAGGGTTGTGTAAGTGCCCGCAGGGGTTGGTAGGAGCTTGTCGGGTTCCATATGTTTCCAGAGGGTTGTGTAGGGTTCCGTAGGGGCCTGTGGTGTTCCCTAGGGGCCTGTAGAGTCTCGTATGGTTCCGTAGGGGCCTGTGGTGTTCCCTAGGGGCCTGTAGAGTCTCGTACAGTTCCGTAGGGTCCTGTAGGTTTCCATAAGCGCCCGCAGAGGTCTGAAGGGGCCCGTACTGTTCCGTAAGGATCCATAGGGCTCCGTAGAGCTTCGTAGGTTCCCTAGAGGCCTGTAGAGTACCGCAGGAGCCAGTAGTGTTCTGTAGGGGCCCGTAGGGTTCCTTCCGTAGGGGCTGGCAGTGTTCCGTAGGAACATCTAGGGTTGAGTAAGTGCCCGCAGGAGTCTGTAGGAGTCCGTGGGATTCTGTAAGGTTCTGGAGGGTTCTGCAGGGTTCCGTAGGGGCCCGTAGAGTTCCGTAGTGGCTGGTAAAGTTCCGTAGGGCCCTGTACCGTTCCGTAACTGCCTGCAAGGGTCTTTAGGCTTCCGTAGGGGCTGGTAGGGTTCCATAAAGTTCCGTGGGTTCCTGCAGAGTTCTGCAAGTGCCCGCAAGGGCCTGTAGGGGCCCACAGTGTTTCTGTCAGGTTCCGTAGAGTTCCGTAGGGGCCATAGGTTTCCGTAGTGGCTGGTAGTATTCCGTAGGGGTCTGTAGGGTTCCGTAGGCACCTGCAGTGTTCTGTAGGAGCCCATAGGGTTTTAATGAGGTTCCGTTGTGTTGCTAAGGGTCTTGTAGAGTGCTGTCGGGTCCTGGAGTATTCTGTAAAGTTCCAGAGGGGCTTGTAGGGTTCCATCAAAATCTGTAGGGTTCCCTAGGGGCCCGTAGAGTCCCGTAGATTTCCGTAGGGGCCTCTAGGGTTGAGTAAGTGCCCGCAGGAGTCTGTAGGAGTCTGTGGGATTCTGTAAGGTTCCGGAGCGTTCTGCAGGGTTCCGTAGGGGCCCGTAGAGTTCCGTAGTGGCTGGTAAAGTTCCGTAGGGCCCTGTACCGTTCCGTAACTGCCTGCAAGGGTCTTTAGGCTTCCGTAGGGGCTGGTAGGGTTCCATAAAGTTCCGTGGGTTCCTGCAGAGTTCTGCAAGTGCCCGCAAGGGCCTGTAGGGGCCCACAGTGTTTCTGTCAGGTTCCGTAGAGTTCCGTAGGGGCCATAGGTTTCCGTAGTGGCTGGTAGTATTCCGTAGGGGTCTGTAGGGTTCCGTAGGCACCTGCAGTGTTCTGTAGGAGCCCATAGGGTTTTAGTGAGGTTCCGTTGTGTTGCTAAAGGTCTTGTAGAGTGCTGTCGGGTCCTGGAGTATTCTGCAGGGTTCCAGAGGGGCTTGTAGGGTTCCGTCAAAATCTGTAGGCTTCCCTAGGGGCCCGTAGAGTCCCGTAGATTTCCGTAGGGGCCTGTAGGGTTGTGTAAGTGCCCGCAGGGGTTGGTAGGAGCTTGTAGGGTTCCATAAGTTTCCAGAGGGTTGTGTAGGGTTCCGTAGGGGCCTGTGGTGTTCCCTAGGGGCCTGTAGAGTCTCGTACGGTTCCGTAGGGGCCTGTGGTGTTCCCTAGGGGCCTGTAGAGTCTCGTACAGTTCCGTAGGGTCCTGTAGGTTTCCATAAGCGCCCGCAGAGGTCTGAAGGGGCCCGTACTGTTCCGTAAGGATCCACAGGGCTCCGTAGAGCTTCGTAGGTTCCCTAGAGGCCTGTAGAGTACCGCAGGAGCCAGTAGTGTTCTGTAGGGGCCCGTAGGGTTCCTTCCGTAGGGGCTGGCAGTGTTCCGTAGGGGCCTGTAGGGTTGTGTAAGTGCCCGCAGGAGTCTGTAGGAGTCCGTGGGATTCTGTAAGGTTCTGGAGGGTTCTGCAGGGTTCCGTAGGGGCCCGTAGAGTTCCGTAGTGGCTGGTAAAGTTCCGTAGGGCCCTGTACCGTTCCGTAACTGCCTGCAAGGGTCTTTAGGCTTCCGTAGGGGCTGGTAGGGTTCCATAAAGTTCCGTGGGTTCCTGCAGAGTTCTGCAAGTGCCCGCAAGGGCCTGTAGGGGCCCACAGTGTTTCTGTCAGGTTCCGTAGAATTCCGTAGGGACCATAGGTTTCCGTAGTGGCTGGTAGTATTCCGTAGGGGTCTGTAGGGTTCCGTAGGCACCTGCAGTGTTCTGTAGGAGCCCATAGGGTTTTAGTGAGGTTCCGTTGTGTTGCTAAGGGTCTTGTAGAGTGCTGTCGGGTCCTGGAGTATTCTGTAGGGTTCCAGAGGGGCTTGTAGGGTTCCCTCAAAATCTGTAGGCTTCCCTAGGGGCCCGTAGAGTCCCGTAGATTTCCGTAGGGGCCTGTACGGTTGTGTAAGTGCCCGCAGGGGTTGGTAGGAGCTTGTAGGGTTCCATAAGTTTCCAGAGGGTTGTGTAGGGTTCCGTAGGGGCCTGTGGTGTTCCCTAGGGGCCTGTAGAGTCTCGTACGGTTCCGTAGGGGCCTGTGGTGTTCCCTAGGGGCCTGTAGAGTCTCGTACAGTTCCGTAGGGTCCTGTAGGTTTCCATAAGCGCCCGCAGAGGTCTGAAGGGGCCCGTACTGTTCCGTAAGGATCCACAGGGCTCCGTAGAGCTTCGTAGGTTCCCTAGAGGCCTGTAGAGTACCGCAGGAGCCAGTAGTGTTCTGTAGGGGCCCGTAGGGTTCCTTCCGTAGGGGCTGGCAGTGTTCCGTAGGGGCCTGTAGGGTTGTGTAAGTGCCCGCAGGAGTCTGTAGGAGTCCGTGGGATTCTGTAAGGTTCTGGAGGGTTCTGCAGGGTTCCGTAGGGGCCCGTAGAGTTCCATAGTGGCTGGTAAAGTTCCGTAGGGCCCTGTACCGTTCCGTAACTGCCTGCAAGGGTCTTTAGGCTTCCGTAGGGGCTGGTAGGGTTCCATAAAGTTCCGTGGGTTCCTGCAGAGTTCTGCAAGTGCCCGCAAGGGCCTGTAGGGGCCCACAGTGTTTCTGTCAGGTTCCGTAGAGTTCCGTAGGGACCATAGGTTTCCGTAGTGGCTGGTAGTATTCCGTAGGGGTCTGTAGGGTTCCGTAGGCACCTGCAGTGTTCTGTAGGAGCCCATAGGGTTTTAGTGAGGTTCCGTTGTGTTGCTAAGGGTCTTGTAGAGTGCTGTCGGGTCCTGGAGTATTCTGTAGGGTTCCAGAGGGGCTTGTAGGGTTCCGTCAAAATCTGTAGGCTTCCCTAGGGGCCCGTAGAGTCCCGTAGATTTCCGTAGGGGCCTGTACGGTTGTGTAAGTGCCCGCAGGGGTTGGTAGGAGCCTGTCGGGTTCCATAAGTTTCCAGAGGGTTGTGTAGGGTTCCGTAGGGGCCTGTGGTGTTCCCTAGGGGCCTGTAGAGTCTCGTACGGTTCCGTAGGGGCCTGTGGTGTTCCCTAGGGGCCTGTAGAGTCTCGTACAGTTCCGTAGGGTCCTGTAGGTTTCCATAAGCGCCCGCAGAGGTCTGAAGGGGCCCGTACTGTTCCGTAAGGATCCAGAGGGCTCCGTAGAGCTTCGTAGGTTCCCTAGAGGCCTGTAGAGTACCGCAGGAGCCAGTAGTGTTCTGTAGGGGCCCGTAGGGTTCCTTCCGTAGGGGCTGGCAGTGTTCCGTAGGAACATCTAGGGTTGAGTAAGTGCCCGCAGGAGTCTGTAGGAGTCCGTGGGATTCTGTAAGGTTCTGGAGGGTTCTGCAGGGTTCCGTAGGGGCCCGTAGAGTTCCATAGTGGCTGGTAAAGTTCCGTAGGGCCCTGTACCGTTCCGTAACTGCCTGCAAGGGTCTTTAGGCTTCCGTAGGGGCTGGTAGGGTTCCATAAAGTTCCGTGGGTTCCTGCAGAGTTCTGCAAGTGCCCGCAAGGGCCTGTAGGGGCCCACAGTGTTTCTGTCAGGTTCCGTAGAGTTCCGTAGGGGCCATAGGTTTCCGTAGTGGCTGGTAGTATTCCGTAGGGGTCTGTAGGGTTCCGTAGGCACCTGCAGTGTTCTGTAGGAGCCCATAGGGTTTTAGTGAGGTTCCGTTGTGTTGCTAAGGGTCTTGTAGAGTGCTGTCGGGTCCTGGAGTATTCTGTAGGGTTCCAGAGGGGCTTGTAGGGTTCCATCAAAATCTGTAGGCTTCCCTAGGGGCCCGTAGAGTCCCGTAGATTTCCGTAGGGGCCTGTAGGGTTGTGTAAGTGCCCGCAGGGGATGGTAGGAGGTTGTAGGGTGCCATATGTTTCCGGAGGGTTGTGTAGGGTTCCGTAGGGGCCGGTGGTGTTCCCTAGGGGCCTGTAGAGTCTCGTACGGTTCCGTAGGGGCCTGTGGTGTTCCCTAGGGGCCTGTAGAGTCTCATACAGTTCCGTAGGGCCCTGTAGGTTTCCATAAGCGCGCGCAGAGGTCTGAAGGGGCCCGTACTGTTCCGTAAGGATCCACAGGGCTCCGTAGAGCTTCGTAGGTTCCCTAGAGGCCTGTAGAGTACCGCAGGAGCCAGTAGTGTTCTGTAGGGGCCCGTAAGGTTCCTTCCGTAGGGGCTGGCAGTGTTCCATAGGGACATCTAGGGTTGTGTAAGTGCCCGCAGAGTTTTGAAGGGGCCCGTACTGTTCCGTAAGGATCCATAGGGCTCCGTAGAGCTTCGTAGGTTCCCTAGAGGCCTGTAGAGTACCGCAGGAGCCAGTAGTGTTCTGTAGGGGCCCGTAAGGTTCCTTCCGTAGGGGCTGGCAGTGTTCCGTAGGGACATCTAGGGTTGAGTAAGTGCCCGCAGGAGTCTGTGGGATTCTGTAAGGTTCTGGAGGGTTCTGCAGGGTTTCGTAGGGGCCTGTAGAGTTCCGTAGTGGCTGGTAAAGTTCCGTAGGGCCCTGTACCGTTCCGTAACTGCCTGCAAGGGTCTTTAGGCTTCCGTAGGGGCTGGTAGGGTTCCATAAAGTTCCGTGGGTTCCTGCAGAGGTCTGCAAGTGCCCGCAAGGGCCTGTAGGGGCCCACAGTGTTTCTGTCAGGTTCCGTAGAGTTCCGTAGGGGCCATAGGTTTCCGTAGAGGCTGGTAGTATTCCGTAGGGGTCTGTAGGGTTCCGTAGGCACCTGCAGTGTTCTGTAGGAGCCCATAAGGTTTTAGTGAGGTTCCGTTGTGTTGCTAAGGGTCTTGTAGAGTGCTGTCGGGTCCTGGAGTATTCTGCAGGGTTCCAGAGGGGCTCGTAGGGTTCCGTCAAAATCTGTAGGCTTCCCTAGGGGCCCGTAGAGTCCCGTAGATTTCCGTAGGGGCCTGTAGGGTTGTGTAAGTGCCCGCAGGGGTTGGTAGGAGCTTGTAGGGTGCCATATGTTTCCGGAGGGTTGTGTAGGGTTCCGTAGGGGCCTGTGGTGTTCCCTAGGGGCCTGTAGAGTCTCTTACGGTTCCGTAGGGGCCTGTGGTGTTCCCTAGGGGCCTGTAGAGTCTCGTACAGTTCCGTAGGGCCCTGTAGGTTTCCATAAGCACCCGCAGAGGTCTGAAGGGGCCCGTACTGTTCCGTAAGGATCCACAGGGCTCCGTAGAGCTTCGTAGGTTCCCTAGAGGCCTGTAGAGTACCGCAGGAGCCAGTAGTGTTCTGTAGGGGCCCGTAGGGTTCCTTCCGTAGGGGCTGGCAGTGTTCCGTAGGGACATCTAGGGTTGTGTAAGTGCCCGCAGGAGTCTGTAGGAGTCTGTGGGATTCTGTAAGGTTCTGGAGGGTTCTGCAGGGTTCCGTAGGGGCCCGTAGAGTTCCGTAGTGGCTGGTAAAGTTCCGTAGGGCCCTGTACCGTTCCGTAACTGCCTGCAAGGGTCTTTAGGCTTCCGTAGGGGCTGGTAGGGTTCCATAAAGTTCCGTGGGTTCCTGCAGAGGTCTGCAAGTGCCCGCAAGGGCCTGTAGGGGCCCACAGTGTTTCTGTCAGGTTCCGTAGAGTTCCGTAGGGGCCATAGGTTTCCGTAGTGGCTGGTAGTATTCCGTAGGGGTCTGTAGGGTTCCGTAGGCACCTGCAGTGTTCTGTAGGAGCCCATAGGGTTTTAGTGAGGTTCCGTTGTGTTGCTAAGGGTCTTGTAGAGTGCTGTCGGGTCCTGGAGTATTCTGTAGGGTTCCAGAGGGGCTCGTAGGGTTCCGCCAAAATCTGTAGGCTTCCCTAGGGGCGCGTAGAGTCCCGTAGATTTCCGTAGGGGCCTGTAGGGTTGTGTAAGTGCCCGCAGGGGTTGGTAGGAGGTTGTAGGGTGCCATATGTTTCCGGAGGGTTGTGTAGGGTTCCGTAGGGGCCTGTGGTGTTCCCTAGGGGCCTGTAGAGTCTCGTACGGTTCATAGAGGCCTGTGGTGTTCCCTAGGGGCCTGTAGAGTTTCATACAGTTCCGTAGGGGCCTGTAGGTTTCCATAAGCGCCCGCAGAGGTTTGTAGGGGCCCGTACTGTTCCGTAAGGATCCGTAGGGCTCCGTAGAGCTTCGTAGGTTCCCTTGAGGCCTGTAGAGTACCGCAGGAGCCAGTAGTGTTCTGTAGGGGCCCGTAAGGTTCCTTCCGTAGGGGCTGGCAGTGTTCCGTAGGGACATCTAGGGTTGAGTAAGTGCCCGCAGGAGTCTGTGGGATTCTGTAAGGTTCTGGAGGGTTCTGCAGGGTTCCGTAGGGGCCCGTAGAGTTCCGTAGTGGCTGGTAAAGTTCCGTAGGGCCCTGTACCGTTCCGTAACTGCCTGCAAGGGTCTTTAGGCTTCCGTAGGGGCTGGTAGGGTTCCATAAAGTTCCGTGGGTTCCTGCAGAGTTCTGCAAGTGCCCGCAAGGGCCTGTAGGGGCCCACAGTGTTTCTGTCAGGTTCCGTAGAGTTCCGTAGGGACCATAGGTTTCCGTAGTGGCTGGTAGTATTCCGTAGGGGTCTGTAGGGTTCCGTAGGCACCTGCAGTGTTCTGTAGGAGCCCATAGGGTTTTAGTGAGGTTCCGTTGTGTTGCTAAGGGTCTTGTAGAGTGCTGTCGGGTCCTGGAGTATTCTGTAGGGTTCCAGAGGGGCTTGTAGGGTTCCGTCAAAATCTGTAGGCTTCCCTAGGGGCCCGTAGAGTCCCGTAGATTTCCGTAGGGGCCTGTAGGGTTGTGTAAGTGCCCGCAGGGGATGGTAGGAGCTTGTAGGGTGCCATATGTTTCCGGAGGGTTGTGTAGGGTTCCGTAGGGGCCTGTGGTGTTCCCTAGGGGCCTGTAGAGTCTCGTACAGTTCCGTAGGGGCCTGTAGGTTTCCATAAGCGCCCGCAGAGGTTTGAAGGGGCCCGTACTGTTCCGTAAGGATCCACAGGGCTCCGTAGAGCTTCATAGGTTCCCTAGAGGCCTGTAGAGTACCGCAGGAGCCAGTAGTGTTCTGTAGGGGCCCGTAGGGTTCCTTCCGTAGGGGCTGGCAGTGTTCCGTAGGGGCCTCTAGGGTTGTGTAAGTGCCAGCAGACGTCTGTAGGAATCCATGGGATTCTGTAAGGTTCTGCAGGGTTCTGGAGGGTTCCGTAGGGGCCCGTAGAGTTCCGTAGTGGCTGGTAAAGTTCCGTAGGGCCCTGTGGGATGCTGTATGGACCTGTAGGGTTCCGTAGGGGCCTGCAGGGTTCTGTAAGTGCCCGCAGGTGTCTGTAGGGTTCCGTAGGGGTCTGTAGGGTTCCGTAGGCACCTGCAGTGTTCTGTAGGAGCCCATAGGGTTTTAGTGAGGTTCCGTTGTGTTGCTAAGGGTCTTGTAGAGTGCTGTCGGGTCCTGGAGTATTCTGCAGGGTTCCAGAGGGGCTTGTAGGGTTCCGTCAAAATCTGTAGGCTTCCCTAGGGGCCCGTAGAGTCCCGTAGATTTCCGTAGGGGCCTGTAGGGTTGTGTAAGTGCCCGCAGGGGTTGGTAGGAGCTTGTAGGGTTCCATAAGTTTCCAGAGGGTTGTGTAGGGTTCCGTAGGGGCCTGTGGTGTTCCCTAGGGGCCTGTAGAGTCTCGTACAGTTCCGTAGGGCCCTGTAGGTTTCCATAAGCGCCCGCAGAGGTCTGAAGGGGCCCGTACTGTTCCGTAAGGATCCATAGGGCTCCGTAGAGCTTCGTAGGTTCCCTAGAGGCCTGTAGAGTACCGCAGGAGCCAGTAGTGTTCTGTAGGGGCCCGTAAGGTTCCTTCCGTAGGGGCTGGCAGTGTTCCGTAGGGACATCTAGGGTTGAGTAAGTGCCCGCAGAGTTTTGAAGGGGCCCGTACTGTTCCGTAAGGATCCATAGGGCTCCGTAGAGCTTCGTAGGTTCCCTAGAGGCCTGTAGAGTACCGCAGGAGCCAGTAGTGTTCTGTAGGGGCCCGTAAGGTTCCTTCCGTGGGGGCTGGCAGTGTTCCGTAGGGACATCTAGGGTTGAGTAAGTGCCCGCAGGAGTCTGTGGGATTCTGTAAGGTTCCGGAGGGTTCTGCAGGGTTTCGTAGGGGCCTGTAGAGTTCCGTAGTGGCTGGTAAAGTTCCGTAGGGCCCTGTACCGTTCCGTAACTGCCTGCAAGGGTCTTTAGGCTTCCGTAGGGGCTGGTAGGGTTCCATAAAGTTCCGTGGGTTCCTGCAGAGGTCTGCAAGTGCCCGCAAGGGCCTGTAGGGGCCCACAGTGTTTCTGTCAGGTTCCGTAGAGTTCCGTAGGGGCCATAGGTTTCCGTAGTGGCTGGTAGTATTCCGTAGGGGTCTGTAGGGTTCCGTAGGCACCTGCAGTGTTCTGTAGGAGCCCATAGGGTTTTAATGAGGTTCCGTTGTGTTGCTAAGGGTCTTGTAGAGTGCTGTCGGGTCCTGGAGTATTCTGTAAAGTTCCAGAGGGGCTTGTAGGGTTCCATCAAAATCTGTAGGGTTCCCTAGGGGCCCGTAGAGTCCCGTAGATTTCCGTAGGGGCCTCTAGGGTTGAGTAAGTGCCCGCAGGAGTCTGTAGGAGTCTGTGGGATTCTGTAAGGTTCCGGAGCGTTCTGCAGGGTTCCGTAGGGGCCCGTAGAGTTCCGTAGTGGCTGGTAAAGTTCCGTAGGGCCCTGTACCGTTCCGTAACTGCCTGCAAGGGTCTTTAGGCTTCCGTAGGGGCTGGTAGGGTTCCATAAAGTTCCGTGGGTTCCTGCAGAGGTCTGCAAGTGCCCGCAAGGGCCTGTAGGGGCCCACAGTGTTTCTGTCAGGTTCCGTAGAGTTCCGTAGGGGCCATAGGTTTCCGTAGTGGCTGGTAGTATTCCGTAGGGGTCTGTAGGGTTCCGTAGGCACCTGCAGTGTTCTGTAGGAGCCCATAGGGTTTTAGTGAGGTTCCGTTGTGTTGCTAAAGGTCTTGTAGAGTGCTGTCGGGTCCTGGAGTATTCTGCAGGGTTCCAGAGGGGCTTGTAGGGTTCCGTCAAAATCTGTAGGCTTCCCTAGGGGCCCGTAGAGTCCCCGTAGATTTCCGTAGGGGCCTGTAGGGTTGTGTAAGTGCCCGCAGGGGTTGGTAGGAGCTTGTAGGGTTCCATAAGTTTCCAGAGGGTTGTGTAGGGTTCCGTAGGGGCCTGTGGTGTTCCCTAGGGGCCTGTAGAGTCTCGTACGGTTCCGTAGGGGCCTGTGGTGTTCCCTAGGGGCCTGTAGAGTCTCGTACAGTTCCGTAGGGTCCTGTAGGTTTCCATAAGCGCCCGCAGAGGTCTGAAGGGGCCCGTACTGTTCCGTAAGGATCCACAGGGCTCCGTAGAGCTTCGTAGGTTCCCTAGAGGCCTGTAGAGTACCGCAGGAGCCAGTAGTGTTCTGTAGGGGCCCGTAGGGTTCCTTCCGTAGGGGCTGGCAGTGTTCCGTAGGGGCCTGTAGGGTTGTGTAAGTGCCCGCAGGAGTCTGTAGGAGTCCGTGGGATTCTGTAAGGTTCTGGAGGGTTCTGCAGGGTTCCGTAGGGGCCCGTAGAGTTCCGTAGTGGCTGGTAAAGTTCCGTAGGGCCCTGTACCGTTCCGTAACTGCCTGCAAGGGTCTTTAGGCTTCCGTAGGGGCTGGTAGGGTTCCATAAAGTTCCGTGGGTTCCTGCAGAGTTCTGCAAGTGCCCGCAAGGGCCTGTAGGGGCCCACAGTGTTTCTGTCAGGTTCCGTAGAATTCCGTAGGGACCATAGGTTTCCGTAGTGGCTGGTAGTATTCCGTAGGGGTCCTGTAGGGTTCCGTAGGCACCTGCAGTGTTCTGTAGGAGCCCATAGGGTTTTAGTGAGGTTCCGTTGTGTTGCTAAGGGTCTTGTAGAGTGCTGTCGGGTCCTGGAGTATTCTGTAGGGTTCCAGAGGGGCTTGTAGGGTTCCATCAAAATCTGTAGGCTTCCCTAGGGGCCCGTAGAGTCCCGTAGATTTCCGTAGGGGCCTGTACGGTTGTGTAAGTGCCCGCAGGGGTTGGTAGGAGCTTGTAGGGTTCCATAAGTTTCCAGAGGGTTGTGTAGGGTTCCGTAGGGGCCTGTGGTGTTCCCTAGGGGCCTGTAGAGTCTCGTACGGTTCCGTAGGGGCCTGTGGTGTTCCCTAGGGGCCTGTAGAGTCTCGTACAGTTCCGTAGGGTCCTGTAGGTTTCCATAAGCGCCCGCAGAGGTCTGAAGGGGCCCGTACTGTTCCGTAAGGATCCACAGGGCTCCGTAGAGCTTCGTAGGTTCCCTAGAGGCCTGTAGAGTACCGCAGGAGCCAGTAGTGTTCTGTAGGGGCCCGTAGGGTTCCTTCCGTAGGGGCTGGCAGTGTTCCGTAGGGGCCTGTAGGGTTGTGTAAGTGCCCGCAGGAGTCTGTAGGAGTCCGTGGGATTCTGTAAGGTTCTGGAGGGTTCTGCAGGGTTCCGTAGGGGCCCGTAGAGTTCCATAGTGGCTGGTAAAGTTCCGTAGGGCCCTGTACCGTTCCGTAACTGCCTGCAAGGGTCTTTAGGCTTCCGTAGGGGCTGGTAGGGTTCCATAAAGTTCCGTGGGTTCCTGCAGAGTTCTGCAAGTGCCCGCAAGGGCCTGTAGGGGCCCACAGTGTTTCTGTCAGGTTCCGTAGAGTTCCGTAGGGACCATAGGTTTCCGTAGTGGCTGGTAGTATTCCGTAGGGGTCTGTAGGGTTCCGTAGGCACCTGCAGTGTTCTGTAGGAGCCCATAGGGTTTTAGTGAGGTTCCGTTGTGTTGCTAAGGGTCTTGTAGAGTGCTGTCGGGTCCTGGAGTATTCTGTAGGGTTCCAGAGGGGCTTGTAGGGTTCCGTCAAAATCTGTAGGCTTCCCTAGGGGGCCCGTAGAGTCCCCGTAGATTTCCGTAGGGGCCTGTACGGTTGTGTAAGTGCCCGCAGGGGTTGGTAGGAGCTTGTCGGGTTCCATAAGTTTCCAGAGGGTTGTGTAGGGTTCCGTAGGGGCCTGTGGTGTTCCCTAGGGGCCTGTAGAGTCTCGTACGGTTCCGTAGGGGCCTGTGGTGTTCCCTAGGGGCCTGTAGAGTCTCGTACAGTTCCGTAGGGTCCTGTAGGTTTCCATAAGCGCCCGCAGAGGTCTGAAGGGGCCCGTACTGTTCCGTAAGGATCCAGAGGGCTCCGTAGAGCTTCGTAGGTTCCCTAGAGGCCTGTAGAGTACCGCAGGAGCCAGTAGTGTTCTGTAGGGGCCCGTAGGGTTCCTTCCGTAGGGGCTGGCAGTGTTCCGTAGGAACATCTAGGGTTGAGTAAGTGCCCGCAGGAGTCTGTAGGAGTCCGTGGGATTCTGTAAGGTTCTGGAGGGTTCTGCAGGGTTCCGTAGGGGCCCGTAGAGTTCCATAGTGGCTGGTAAAGTTCCGTAGGGCCCTGTACCGTTCCGTAACTGCCTGCAAGGGTCTTTAGGCTTCCGTAGGGGCTGGTAGGGTTCCATAAAGTTCCGTGGGTTCCTGCAGAGTTCTGCAAGTGCCCGCAAGGGCCTGTAGGGGCCCACAGTGTTTCTGTCAGGTTCCGTAGAGTTCCGTAGGGGCCATAGGTTTCCGTAGTGGCTGGTAGTATTCCGTAGGGGTCTGTAGGGTTCCGTAGGCACCTGCAGTGTTCTGTAGGAGCCCATAGGGTTTTAGTGAGGTTCCGTTGTGTTGCTAAGGGTCTTGTAGAGTGCTGTCGGGTCCTGGAGTATTCTGTAGGGTTCCAGAGGGGCTTGTAGGGTTCCATCAAAATCTGTAGGCTTCCCTAGGGGCCCGTAGAGTCCCGTAGATTTCCGTAGGGGCCTGTAGGGTTGTGTAAGTGCCCGCAAGGGGATGGTAGGAGGTTGTAGGTGCCATATGTTTCCGGAGGGTTGTGTAGGGTTCCGTAGGGGGCCGTGGTGTTCCCTAGGGGCCTGTAGAGTCTCGTACGGTTCCGTAGGGGCCTGTGGTGTTCCCTAGGGGCCTGTAGAGTCTCATACAGTTCCGTAGGGCCCTGTAGGTTTCCATAAGCGCGCGCAGAGGTCTGAAGGGGCCCGTACTGTTCCGTAAGGATCCACAGGGCTCCGTAGAGCTTCGTAGGATCCCTAGAGGCCTGTAGAGTACCGCAGGAGCCAGTAGTGTTCTGTAGGGGCCCGTAAGGTTCCTGTCCGTAGGGGCTGGCAGTGTTCCATAGGGACATCTAGGGTTGTGTAAGTGCCCGCAGAGTTTTGAAGGGGCCCGTACTGTTCCGTAAGGATCCATAGGGCTCCGTAGAGCTTCGTAGGTTCCCTAGAGGCCTGTAGAGTACCGCAGGAGCCAGTAGTGTTCTGTAGGGGCCCGTAAGGTTCCTTCCGTAGGGGCTGGCAGTGTTCCGTAGGGACATCTAGGGTTGAGTAAGTGCCCGCAGGAGTCTGTGGGATTCTGTAAGGTTCTGGAGGGTTCTGCAGGGTTTCGTAGGGGCCCGTAGAGTTCCGTAGTGGCTGGTAAAGTTCCGTAGGGCCCTGTACCGTTCCGTAACTGCCTGCAAGGGTCTTTAGGCTTCCGTAGGGGCTGGTAGGGTTCCATAAAGTTCCGTGGGTTCCTGCAGAGGTCTGCAAGTGCCCGCAAGGGCCTGTAGGGGGCCCACAGTGTTTCTGTCAGGTTCCGTAGAGTTCCGTAGGGGCCATAGGTTTCCGTAGTGGCTGGTAGTATTCCGTAGGGGTCTGTAGGGTTCCGTAGGCACCTGCAGTGTTCTGTAGGAGCCCATAGGGTTTTAGTGAGGTTCCGTTGTGTTGCTAAGGGTCTTGTAGAGTGCTGTCGGGTCCTGGAGTATTCTGTAGGGTTCCAGAGGGGCTCGTAGGGTTCCGCCAAAATCTGTAGGCTTCCCTAGGGGCGCGTAGAGTCCCGTAGATTTCCGTAGGGGCCTGTAGGGTTGTGTAAGTGCCCGCAGGGGTTGGTAGGAGGTTGTAGGGTGCCATATGTTTCCGGAGGGTTGTGTAGGGTTCCGTAGGGGCCTGTGGTGTTCCCTAGGGGCCTGTAGAGTCTCGTACGGTTCATAGAGGCCTGTGGTGTTCCCTAGGGGCCTGTAGAGTTTCATACAGTTCCGTAGGGGCCTGTAGGTTTCCATAAGCGCCCGCAGAGGTTTGTAGGGGCCCGTACTGTTCCGTAAGGATCCGTAGGGCTCCGTAGAGCTTCGTAGGTTCCCTTGAGGCCTGTAGAGTACCGCAGGAGCCAGTAGTGTTCTGTAGGGGCCCGTAAGGTTCCTTCCGTAGGGGCTGGCAGTGTTCCGTAGGGACATCTAGGGTTGAGTAAGTGCCCGCAGGAGTCTGTGGGATTCTGTAAGGTTCTGGAGGGTTCTGCAGGGTTCCGTAGGGGCCCGTAGAGTTCCGTAGTGGCTGGTAAAGTTCCGTAGGGCCCTGTACCGTTCCGTAACTGCCTGCAAGGGTCTTTAGGCTTCCGTAGGGGCTGGTAGGGTTCCATAAAGTTCCGTGGGTTCCTGCAGAGTTCTGCAAGTGCCCGCAAGGGCCTGTAGGGGCCCACAGTGTTTCTGTCAGGTTCCGTAGAGTTCCGTAGGGACCATAGGTTTCCGTAGTGGCTGGTAGTATTCCGTAGGGGTCTGTAGGGTTCCGTAGGCACCTGCAGTGTTCTGTAGGAGCCCATAGGGTTTTAGTGAGGTTCCGTTGTGTTGCTAAGGGTCTTGTAGAGTGCTGTCGGGTCCTGGAGTATTCTGTAGGGTTCCAGAGGGGCTTGTAGGGTTCCGTCAAAATCTGTAGGCTTCCCTAGGGGCCCGTAGAGTCCCGTAGATTTCCGTAGGGGCCTGTAGGGTTGTGTAAGTGCCCGCAGGGGATGGTAGGAGCTTGTAGGGTGCCATATGTTTCCGGAGGGTTGTGTAGGGTTCCGTAGGGGCCTGTGGTGTTCCCTAGGGGCCTGTAGAGTCTCGTACAGTTCCGTAGGGGCCTGTAGGTTTCCATAAGCGCCCGCAGAGGTTTGAAGGGGCCCGTACTGTTCCGTAAGGATCCACAGGGCTCCGTAGAGCTTCATAGGTTCCCTAGAGGCCTGTAGAGTACCGCAGGAGCCAGTAGTGTTCTGTAGGGGCCCGTAGGGTTCCTTCCGTAGGGGCTGGCAGTGTTCCGTAGGGGCCTCTAGGGTTGTGTAAGTGCCAGCAGACGTCTGTAGGAATCCATGGGATTCTGTAAGGTTCTGCAGGGTTCTGGAGGGTTCCGTAGGGGCCCGTAGAGTTCCGTAGTGGCTGGTAAAGTTCCGTAGGGCCCTGTGGGATGCTGTATGGACCTGTAGGGTTCCGTAGGGGCCTGCAGGGTTCTGTAAGTGCCCGCAGGTGTCTGTAGGGTTCCGGAGGGGTCTGTAGGGTTCCGTAGGCACCTGCAGTGTTCTGTAGGAGCCCATAGGGTTTTAGTGAGGTTCCGTTGTGTTGCTAAGGGTCTTGTAGAGTGCTGTCGGGTCCTGGAGTATTCTGCAGGGTTCCAGAGGGGCTTGTAGGGTTCCGTCAAAATCTGTAGGCTTCCCTAGGGGCCCGTAGAGTCCCGTAGATTTCCGTAGGGGCCTGTAGGGTTGTGTAAGTGCCCGCAGGGGTTGGTAGGAGCTTGTAGGGTTCCATAAGTTTCCAGAGGGTTGTGTAGGGTTCCGTAGGGGCCTGTGGTGTTCCCTAGGGGCCTGTAGAGTCTCGTACAGTTCCGTAGGGCCCTGTAGGTTTCCATAAGCGCCCGCAGAGGTCTGAAGGGGCCCGTACTGTTCCGTAAGGATCCATAGGGCTCCGTAGAGCTTCGTAGGTTCCCTAGAGGCCTGTAGAGTACCGCAGGAGCCAGTAGTGTTCTGTAGGGGCCCGTAAGGTTCCTTCCGTAGGGGCTGGCAGTGTTCCGTAGGGACATCTAGGGTTGAGTAAGTGCCCGCAGAGTTTTGAAGGGGCCCGTACTGTTCCGTAAGGATCCATAGGGCTCCGTAGAGCTTCGTAGGTTCCCTAGAGGCCTGTAGAGTACCGCAGGAGCCAGTAGTGTTCTGTAGGGGCCCGTAAGGTTCCTTCCGTGGGGGCTGGCAGTGTTCCGTAGGGACATCTAGGGTTGAGTAAGTGCCCGCAGGAGTCTGTGGGATTCTGTAAGGTTCCGGAGGGTTCTGCAGGGTTTCGTAGGGGCCTGTAGAGTTCCGTAGTGGCTGGTAAAGTTCCGTAGGGCCCTGTACCGTTCCGTAACTGCCTGCAAGGGTCTTTAGGCTTCCGTAGGGGCTGGTAGGGTTCCATAAAGTTCCGTGGGTTCCTGCAGAGGTCTGCAAGTGCCCGCAAGGGCCTGTAGGGGCCCACAGTGTTTCTGTCAGGTTCCGTAGAGTTCCGTAGGGGCCATAGGTTTCCGTAGTGGCTGGTAGTATTCCGTAGGGGTCTGTAGGGTTCCGTAGGCACCTGCAGTGTTCTGTAGGAGCCCATAGGGTTTTAGTGAGGTTCCGTTGTGTTGCTAAGGGTCTTGTAGAGTGCTGTCGGGTCCTGGAGTATTCTGCAGGGTTCCAGAGGGGCTTGTAGGGTTCCGTCAAAATCTGTAGGCTTCCCTAGGGGCCCGTAGAGTCCCGTAGATTTCCGTAGGGGCCTGTAGGGTTGTGTAAGTGCCCGCAGGGGTTGGTAGGAGCTTGTAGGGTTCCATAAGTTTCCAGAGGGTTGTGTAGGGTTCCGTAGGGGCCTGTGGTGTTCCCTAGGGGCCTGTAGAGTCTCGTACGGTTCCGTAGGGGCCTGTGGTGTTCCCTAGGGGCCTGTAGAGTCTCGTACAGTTCCGTAGGGTCCTGTAGGTTTCCATAAGCGCCCGCAGAGGTCTGAAGGGGCCCGTACTGTTCCGTAAGGATCCACAGGGCTCCGTAGAGCTTCGTAGGTTCCCTAGAGGCCTGTAGAGTACCGCAGGAGCCAGTAGTGTTCTGTAGGGGCCCGTAGGGTTCCTTCCGTAAAGGCTGGCAGTGTTCCGTAGGGGCCTGTAGGGTTGTGTAAGTGCCCGCAGGAGTCTGTAGGAGTCCGTGGGATTCTGTAAGGTTCTGGAGGGTTCTGCAGGGTTCCGTAGGGGCCCGTAGAGTTCCGTAGTGGCTGGTAAAGTTCCGTAGGGCCCTGTACCGTTCCGTAACTGCCTGCAAGGGTCTTTAGGCTTCCGTAGGGGCTGGTAGGGTTCCATAAAGTTCCGTGGGTTCCTGCAGAGTTCTGCAAGTGCCCGCAAGGGCCTGTAGGGGCCCACAGTGTTTCTGTCAGGTTCCGTAGAATTCCGTAGGGGCCATAGGTTTCTGTAGTGGCTGGTAGTATTCCGTAGGGGTCTGTAGGGTTCCGTAGGCACCTGCAGTGTTCTGTAGGAGCCCATAGGGTTTTAGTGAGGTTCCGTTGTGTTGCTAAGGGTCTTGTAGAGTGCTGTCGGGTCCTGGAGTATTCTGCAGGGTTCCAGAGGGGCTTGTAGGGTTCCGTCAAAATCTGTAGGCTTCCCTAGGGGCCCGTAGAGTCCCGTAGATTTCCGTAGGGGCCTGTAGGGTTGTGTAAGTGCCCGCAGGGGTTGGTAGGAGCTTGTAGGGTTCCATAAGTTTCCAGAGGGTTGTGTAGGGTTCCGTAGGGGCCTGTGGTGTTCCCTAGGGGCCTGTAGTGTCTCGTACAGTTCCGTAGGGCCCTGTAGGTTTCCATAAGCGCCCGCAGAGGTCTGAAGGGGCCCGTACTGTTCCGTAAGGATCCATAGGGCTCCGTAGAGCTTCGTAGGTTCCCTAGAGGCCTGTAGAGTACCGCAGGAGCCAGTAGTGTTCTGTAGGGGCCCGTAAGGTTCCTTCCGTAGGGGCTGGCAGTGTTCCGTAGGGACATCTAGGGTTGAGTAAGTGCCCGCAGAGTTTTGAAGGGGCCCGTACTGTTCCGTAAGGATCCATAGGGCTCCGTAGAGCTTCGTAGGTTCCCTAGAGGCCTGTAGAGTACCGCAGGAGCCAGTAGTGTTCTGTAGGGGCCCGTAAGGTTCCTTCCGTGGGGGCTGGCAGTGTTCCGTAGGGACATCTAGGGTTGAGTAAGTGCCCGCAGGAGTCTGTGGGATTCTGTAAGGTTCCGGAGGGTTCTGCAGGGTTTCGTAGGGGCCTGTAGAGTTCCGTAGTGGCTGGTAAAGTTCCGTAGGGCCCTGTACCGTTCCGTAACTGCCTGCAAGGGTCTTTAGGCTTCCGTAGGGGCTGGTAGGGTTCCATAAAGTTCCGTGGGTTCCTGCAGAGGTCTGCAAGTGCCCGCAAGGGCCTGTAGGGGCCCACAGTGTTTCTGTCAGGTTCCGTAGAGTTCCGTAGGGGCCATAGGTTTCCGTAGTGGCTGGTAGTATTCCGTAGGGGTCTGTAGGGTTCCGTAGGCACCTGCAGTGTTCTGTAGGAGCCCATAGGGTTTTAGTGAGGTTCCGTTGTGTTGCT
Source organism: Numenius arquata (assembly GCF_964106895.1). Taxonomy (NCBI): domain Eukaryota; kingdom Metazoa; phylum Chordata; class Aves; order Charadriiformes; family Scolopacidae; genus Numenius; species Numenius arquata. The sequence goes on from NW_027414864.1 coordinate 141,265, forward strand.
AAGGGTCTTGTAGAGTGCTGTCGGGTCCTGGAGTATTCTGCAGGGTTCCAGAGGGGCTCCTAGGGTTCCGTCAAAATCTGTAGGCTTCCCTAGGGGCCCGTAGAGTCCCGTAGATTTCCGTAGGGGCCTGTAGGGTTGTGTAAGTGCCCGCAGGGGTTGGTAGGAGCTTGTAGGGTTCCATAAGTTTCCAGAGGGTTGTGTAGGGTTCCGTAGGGGCCTGTGGTGTTCCCTAGGGGCCTGTAGAGTCTCGTACGGTTCCGTAGGGGCCTGTGGTGTTCCCTAGGGGCCTGTAGAGTCTCGTACAGTTCCGTAGGGTCCTGTAGGTTTCCATAAGCGCCCGCAGAGGTCTGAAGGGGCCCGTACTGTTCCGTAAGGATCCACAGGGCTCCGTAGAGCTTCGTAGGTTCCCTAGAGGCCTGTAGAGTACCGCAGGAGCCAGTAGTGTTCTGTAGGGGCCCGTAGGGTTCCTTCCGTAAAGGCTGGCAGTGTTCCGTAGGGGCCTGTAGGGTTGTGTAAGTGCCCGCAGGAGTCTGTAGGAGTCCGTGGGATTCTGTAAGGTTCTGGAGGGTTCTGCAGGGTTCCGTAGGGGCCCGTAGAGTTCCGTAGTGGCTGGTAAAGTTCCGTAGGGCCCTGTACCGTTCCGTAACTGCCTGCAAGGGTCTTTAGGCTTCCGTAGGGGCTGGTAGGGTTCCATAAAGTTCCGTGGGTTCCTGCAGAGTTCTGCAAGTGCCCGCAAGGGCCTGTAGGGGCCCACAGTGTTTCTGTCAGGTTCCGTAGAGTTCCGTAGGGACCATAGGTTTCCGTAGTGGCTGGTAGTATTCCGTAGGGGTCTGTAGGGTTCCGTAGGCACCTGCAGTGTTCTGTAGGAGCCCATAGGGTTTTAGTGAGGTTCCGTTGTGTTGCTAAGGGTCTTGTAGAGTGCTGTCGGGTCCTGGAGTATTCTGTAGGGTTCCAGAGGGGCTTGTAGGGTTCCGTCAAAATCTGTAGGCTTCCCTAGGGGCCCGTAGAGTCCCGTAGATTTCCGTAGGGGCCTGTAGGGTTGTGTAAGTGCCCGCAGGGGATGGTAGGAGCTTGTAGGGTGCCATATGTTTCCGGAGGGTTGTGTAGGGTTCCGTAGGGGCCTGTGGTGTTCCCTAGGGGCCTGTAGAGTCTCGTACAGTTCCGTAGGGGCCTGTAGGTTTCCATAAGCGCCCGCAGAGGTTTGAAGGGGCCCGTACTGTTCCGTAAGGATCCACAGGGCTCCGTAGAGCTTCATAGGTTCCCTAGAGGCCTGTAGAGTACCGCAGGAGCCAGTAGTGTTCTGTAGGGGCCCGTAGGGTTCCTTCCGTAGGGGCTGGCAGTGTTCCGTAGGGGCCTCTAGGGTTTTGTAAGTGCCAGCAGACGTCTGTAGGAATCCATGGGATTCTGTAAGGTTCTGCAGGGTTCTGGAGGGTTCCGTAGGGGCCCGTAGAGTTCCGTAGTGGCTGGTAAAGTTCCGTAGGGCCCTGTGGGATGCTGTATGGACCTGTAGGGTTCCGTAGGGGCCTGCAGGGTTCTGTAAGTGCCCGCAGGTGTCTGTAGGGTTCCGGAGGGGTCTGTAGGGTTCCGTAGGCACCTGCAGTGTTCTGTAGGAGCCCATAGGGTTTTAGTGAGGTTCCGTTGTGTTGCTAAGGGTCTTGTAGAGTGCTGTCGGGTCCTGGAGTATTCTGCAGGGTTCCAGAGGGGCTTGTAGGGTTCCGTCAAAATCTGTAGGCTTCCCTAGGGGCCCGTAGAGTCCCGTAGATTTCCGTAGGGGCCTGTAGGGTTGTGTAAGTGCCCGCAGGGGTTGGTAGGAGCTTGTAGGGTTCCATAAGTTTCCAGAGGGTTGTGTAGGGTTCCGTAGGGGCCTGTGGTGTTCCCTAGGGGCCTGTAGTGTCTCGTACAGTTCCGTAGGGCCCTGTAGGTTTCCATAAGCGCCCGCAGAGGTCTGAAGGGGCCCGTACTGTTCCGTAAGGATCCATAGGGCTCCGTAGAGCTTCGTAGGTTCCCTAGAGGCCTGTAGAGTACCGCAGGAGCCAGTAGTGTTCTGTAGGGGCCCGTAAGGTTCCTTCCGTAGGGGCTGGCAGTGTTCCGTAGGGACATCTAGGGTTGAGTAAGTGCCCGCAGAGTTTTGAAGGGGCCCGTACTGTTCCGTAAGGATCCATAGGGCTCCGTAGAGCTTCGTAGGTTCCCTAGAGGCCTGTAGAGTACCGCAGGAGCCAGTAGTGTTCTGTAGGGGCCCGTAAGGTTCCTTCCGTGGGGGCTGGCAGTGTTCCGTAGGGACATCTAGGGTTGAGTAAGTGCCCGCAGGAGTCTGTGGGATTCTGTAAGGTTCTGGAGGGTTCTGCAGGGTTTCGTAGGGGCCTGTAGAGTTCCGTAGTGGCTGGTAAAGTTCCGTAGGGCCCTGTACCGTTCCGTAACTGCCTGCAAGGGTCTTTAGGCTTCCGTAGGGGCTGGTAGGGTTCCATAAAGTTCCGTGGGTTCCTGCAGAGGTCTGCAAGTGCCCGCAAGGGCCTGTAGGGGCCCACAGTGTTTCTGTCAGGTTCCGTAGAGTTCCGTAGGGGCCATAGGTTTCCGTAGTGGCTGGTAGTATTCCGTAGGGGTCTGTAGGGTTCCGTAGGCACCTGCAGTGTTCTGTAGGAGCCCATAGGGTTTTAGTGAGGTTCCGTTGTGTTGCTAAGGGTCTTGTAGAGTGCTGTCGGGTCCTGGAGTATTCTGCAGGGTTCCAGAGGGGCTCCTAGGGTTCCGTCAAAATCTGTAGGCTTCCCTAGGGGCCCGTAGAGTCCCGTAGATTTCCGTAGGGGCCTGTAGGGTTGTGTAAGTGCCCGCAGGGGTTGGTAGGAGCTTGTAGGGTTCCATAAGTTTCCAGAGGGTTGTGTAGGGTTCCGTAGGGGCCTGTGGTGTTCCCTAGGGGCCTGTAGAGTCTCGTACGGTTCCGTAGGGGCCTGTGGTGTTCCCTAGGGGCCTGTAGAGTCTCGTACAGTTCCGTAGGGTCCTGTAGGTTTCCATAAGCGCCCGCAGAGGTCTGAAGGGGCCCGTACTGTTCCGTAAGGATCCACAGGGCTCCGTAGAGCTTCGTAGGTTCCCTAGAGGCCTGTAGAGTACCGCAGGAGCCAGTAGTGTTCTGTAGGGGCCCGTAGGGTTCCTTCCGTAAAGGCTGGCAGTGTTCCGTAGGGGCCTGTAGGGTTGTGTAAGTGCCCGCAGGAGTCTGTAGGAGTCCGTGGGATTCTGTAAGGTTCTGGAGGGTTCTGCAGGGTTCCGTAGGGGCCCGTAGAGTTCCGTAGTGGCTGGTAAAGTTCCGTAGGGCCCTGTACCGTTCCGTAACTGCCTGCAAGGGTCTTTAGGCTTCCGTAGGGGCTGGTAGGGTTCCATAAAGTTCCGTGGGTTCCTGCAGAGTTCTGCAAGTGCCCGCAAGGGCCTGTAGGGGCCCACAGTGTTTCTGTCAGGTTCCGTAGAGTTCCGTAGGGACCATAGGTTTCCGTAGTGGCTGGTAGTATTCCGTAGGGGTCTGTAGGGTTCCGTAGGCACCTGCAGTGTTCTGTAGGAGCCCATAGGGTTTTAGTGAGGTTCCGTTGTGTTGCTAAGGGTCTTGTAGAGTGCTGTCGGGTCCTGGAGTATTCTGTAGGGTTCCAGAGGGGCTTGTAGGGTTCCGTCAAAATCTGTAGGCTTCCCTAGGGGCCCGTAGAGTCCCGTAGATTTCCGTAGGGGCCTGTAGGGTTGTGTAAGTGCCCGCAGGGGATGGTAGGAGCTTGTAGGGTGCCATATGTTTCCGGAGGGTTGTGTAGGGTTCCGTAGGGGCCTGTGGTGTTCCCTAGGGGCCTGTAGAGTCTCGTACGGTTCCGTAGGGGCCTGTGGTGTTCCCTAGGGGCCTGTAGAGTCTCGTACAGTTCCGTAGGGTCCTGTAGGTTTCCATAAGCGCGCGCAGAGGTTTCAAGGGGCCCGTACTGTTCCGTAAGGATCCACAGGGCTCCGTAGAGCTTCATAGGTTCCCTAGAGGCCTGTAGAGTACCGCAGGAGCCAGTAGTGTTCTGTAGGGGCCCGTAGGGTTCCTTCCGTAGGGGCTGGCAGTGTTCCGTAGGGGCCTCTAGGGTTGTGTAAGTGCCAGCAGACGTCTGTAGGAATCCATGGGATTCTGTAAGGTTCTGGAGGGTTCTGCAGGGTTCCGTAGGGGCCCGTAGAGTTCCGTAGTGGCTGGTAAAGTTCCGTAGGGCCCTGTGGGATGCTGTATGGACCTGTAGGGTTCCGTAGGGGCCTGCAGGGTTCTGTAAGTGCCTGCAGGTGTCTGTAGGGTTCCGTAGGGGTCTGTAGGGTTCCGTAGGCACCTGCAGTGTTCTGTAGGAGCCCATAGGGTTTTAGTGAGGTTCTGTTGTGTTGCTAAGGGTCTTGTAGAGTGCTGTCGGGTCCTGGAGTATTCTGCAGGGTTCCAGAGGGGCTCCTAGGGTTCCGTCAAAATCTGTAGGCTTCCCTAGGGGCCCGTAGAGTCCCGTAGATTTCCGTAGGGGCCTGTAGGGTTGTGTAAGTGCCCGCAGGGGTTGGTAGGAGCTTGTAGGGTTCCATAAGTTTCCAGAGGGTTGTGTAGGGTTCCGTAGGGGCCTGTGGTGTTCCCTAGGGGCCTGTAGAGTCTCGTATAGTTCCGTAGGGCCCTGTAGGTTTCCATAAGCGCCCGCAGAGGTCTGAAGGGGCCCGTACTGTTCCGTAAGGATCCATAGGGCTCCGTAGAGCTTCGTAGGTTCCCTAGAGACCTGTAGAGTACCGCAGGAGCCAGTAGTGTTCTGTAGGGGCCCGTAAGGTTCCTTCCGTAGGGGCTGGCAGTGTTCCGTAGGGACATCTAGGGTTGAGTAAGTGCCCGCAGGAGTCTGTGGGATTCTGTAAGGTTCTGGAGGGTTCTGCAGGGTTTCGTAGGGGCCTGTAGAGTTCCATAGTGGCTGGTAAAGTTCCGTAGGGCCCTGTACCGTTCCGTAACTGCCTGCAAGGGTCTTTAGGCTTCCGTAGGGGCTGGTAGGGTTCCATAAAGTTCCGTGGGTTCCTGCAGAGGTCTGCAAGTGCCCGCAAGGGCCTGTAGGGGCCCACAGTGTTTCTGTCAGGTTCCGTAGAGTTCCGTAGGGGCCATAGGTTTCCGTAGTGGCTGGTAGTATTCTGTAGGGGTCTGTAGGGTTCCGTAGGCACCTGCAGTGTTCTGTAGGAGCCCATAGGGTTTTAGTGAGGTTCCGTTGTGTTGCTAAGGGTCTTGTAGATTGCTGTCGGGTCCTGGAGTATTCTGCAGGGTTCCAGAGGGGCTTGTAGGGTTCCGTCAAAATCTGTAGGCTTCCCTAGGGGCCCGTAGAGTCCCGTAGATTTCCGTAGGGGCCTGTAGGGTTGTGTAAGTGCCCGCAGGGGTTGGTAGGAGCTTGTAGGGTTCCATAAGTTTCCAGAGGGTTGTGTAGGGTTCCGTAGGGGCCTGTGGTGTTCCCTAGGGGCCTGTAGTGTCTCGTACAGTTCCGTAGGGCCCTGTAGGTTTCCATAAGCGCCCGCAGAGGTCTGAAGGGGCCCGTACTGTTCCGTAAGGATCCATAGGGCTCCGTAGAGCTTCGTAGGTTCCCTAGAGGCCTGTAGAGTACCGCAGGAGCCAGTAGTGTTCTGTAGGGGCCCGTAAGGTTCCTTCCGTAGGGGCTGGCAGTGTTCCGTAGGGACATCTAGGGTTGAGTAAGTGCCCGCAGAGTTTTGAAGGGGCCCGTACTGTTCCGTAAGGATCCATAGGGCTCCGTAGAGCTTCGTAGGTTCCCTAGAGGCCTGTAGAGTACCGCAGGAGCCAGTAGTGTTCTGTAGGGGCCCGTAAGGTTCCTTCCGTGGGGGCTGGCAGTGTTCCGTAGGGACATCTAGGGTTGAGTAAGTGCCCGCAGGAGTCTGTGGGATTCTGTAAGGTTCTGGAGGGTTCTGCAGGGTTTCGTAGGGGCCTGTAGAGTTCCGTAGTGGCTGGTAAAGTTCCGTAGGGCCCTGTACCGTTCCGTAACTGCCTGCAAGGGTCTTTAGGCTTCCGTAGGGGCTGGTAGGGTTCCATAAAGTTCCGTGGGTTCCTGCAGAGGTCTGCAAGTGCCCGCAAGGGCCTGTAGGGGCCCACAGTGTTTCTGTCAGGTTCCGTAGAGTTCCGTAGGGGCCATAGGTTTCCGTAGTGGCTGGTAGTATTCCGTAGGGGTCTGTAGGGTTCCGTAGGCACCTGCAGTGTTCTGTAGGAGCCCATAGGGTTTTAGTGAGGTTCCGTTGTGTTGCTAAGGGTCTTGTAGAGTGCTGTCGGGTCCTGGAGTATTCTGCAGGGTTCCAGAGGGGCTCCTAGGGTTCCGTCAAAATCTGTAGGCTTCCCTAGGGGCCCGTAGAGTCCCGTAGATTTCCGTAGGGGCCTGTAGGGTTGTGTAAGTGCCCGCAGGGGTTGGTAGGAGCTTGTAGGGTGCCATATGTTTCCGGAGGGTTGTGTAGGGTTCCGTAGGGGCCTGTGGTGTTCCCTAGGGGCCTGTAGAGTCTCGTACAGTTCCGTAGGGTCCTGTAGGTTTCCATAAGCGCCCGCAGAGGTTTGAAGGGGCCCGTACTGTTCCGTAAGGATCCACAGGGCTCCGTAGAGCTTCCTAGGTTCCCTAGAGGCCTGTAGAGTACCGCAGGAGCCAGTAGTGTTCTGTAGGGGCCCGTAGGGTTCCTTCCGTAGGGGCTGGCAGTGTTCCGTAGGGGCCTCTAGGGTTTTGTAAGTGCCAGCAGACGTCTGTAGGAATCCATGGGATTCTGTAAGGTTCTGGAGGGTTCTGCAGGGTTCCGTAGGGGCCCGTAGAGTTCCGTAGTGGCTGGTAAAGTTCCGTAGGGCCCTGTGGGATGCTGTATGGACCTGTAGGGTTCCGTAGGGGCCTGCAGGGTTCTGTAAGTGCCCGCAGGTGTCTGTAGGGTTCCGTAGGGGTCTGTAGGGTTCCGTAGGCACCTGCAGTGTTCTGTAGGAGCCCATAGGGTTTTAGTGAGGTTCCGTTGTGTTGCTAAGGGTCTTGTAGAGTGCTGTCGGGTCCTGGAGTATTCTGCAGGGTTCCAGAGGGGCTTGTAGGGTTCCGTCAAAATCTGTAGGCTTCCCTAGGGGCCCGTAGAGTCCCGTAGATTTCCGTAGGGGCCTGTAGGGTTGTGTAAGTGCCCGCAGGGGTTGGTAGGAGCTTGTAGGGTTCCATAAGTTTCCAGAGGGTTGTGTAGGGTTCCGTAGGGGCCTGTGGTGTTCCCTAGGGGCCTGTAGAGTCTCGTACGGTTCCGTAGGGGCCTGTGGTGTTCCCTAGGGGCCTGTAGAGTCTCGTACAGTTCCGTAGGGTCCTGTAGGTTTCCATAAGCGCCCGCAGAGGTCTGAAGGGGCCCGTACTGTTCCGTAAGGATCCATAGGGCTCCGTAGAGCTTCGTAGGTTCCCTAGAGGCCTGTAGAGTACCGCAGGAGCCAGTAGTGTTCTGTAGGGGCCCGTAGGGTTCCTTCCGTAGGGGCTGGCAGTGTTCCGTAGGGACATCTAGGGTTGAGTAAGTGCCCGCAGGAGTCTGTAGGAGTCCGTGGGATTCTGTAAGGTTCTGGAGGGTTCTGCAGGGTTCCATAGGGGCCCGTAGAGTTCCGTAGTGGCTGGTAAAGTTCCGTAGGGCCCTGTACCGTTCCGTAACTGCCTGCAAGGGTCTTTAGGCTTCCGTAGGGGCTGGTAGGGTTCCATAAAGTTCCGTGGGTTCCTGCAGAGTTCTGCAAGTGCCCGCAAGGGCCTGTAGGGGCCCACAGTGTTTCTGTCAGGTTCCGTAGAGTTCCGTAGGGACCATAGGTTTCCGTAGTGGCTGGTAGTATTCCGTAGGGGTCTGTAGGGTTCCGTAGGCACCTGCAGTGTTCTGTAGGAGCCCATAGGGTTTTAGTGAGGTTCCGTTGTGTTGCTAAGGGTCTTGTAGAGTGCTGTCGGGTCCTGGAGTATTCTGTAGGGTTCCAGAGGGGCTCCTAGGGTTCCGTCAAAATCTGTAGGCTTCCCTAGGGGCCCGTAGAGTCCCGTAGATTTCCGTAGGGGCCTGTAGGGTTTTGTAAGTGCCCGCAGGGGATGGTAGGAGCTTGTAGGGTGCCATATGTTTCCGGAGGGTTGTGTAGGGTTCCGTAGGGGCCTGTGGTGTTCCCTAGGGGCCTGTAGAGTCTCGTACGGTTCCGTAGGGGCCTGTGGTGTTCCCTAGGGGCCTGTAGAGTCTCGTACAGTTCCGTAGGGTCCTGTAGGTTTCCATAAGCGCCCGCAGAGGTCTGAAGGGGCCCGTATTGTTCCGTAAGGATCCACAGGGCTCCGTAGAGCTTCGTAGGTTCCCTAGAGGCCTGTAGAGTACCGCAGGAGCCAGTAGTGTTCTGTAGGGGCCCGTAGGGTTCCTTCCGTAGGGGCTGGCAGTGTTCCGTAGGGGCCTCTAGGGTTGAGTAAGTGCCCGCAGGAGTCTGTAGGAGTCTGTGGGATTCTGTAAGGTTCCGGAGGGTTCTGCAGGGTTCCGTAGGGGCCCGTAGAGTTCCGTAGTGGCTGGTAAAGTTCCGTAGGGCCCTGTACCGTTCCGTAACTGCCTGCAAGGGTCTTTAGGCTTCCGTAGGGGCTGGTAGGGTTCCATAAAGTTCCGTGGGTTCCTGCAGAGTTCTGCAAGTGCCCGCAAGGGCCTGTAGGGGCCCACAGTGTTTCTGTCAGGTTCCGTAGAGTTCCGTAGGGACCATAGGTTTCCGTAGTGGCTGGTAGTATTCCGTAGGGGTCTGTAGGGTTCCGTAGGCACCTGCAGTGTTCTGTAGGAGCCCATAGGGTTTTAGTGAGGTTCCGTTGTGTTGCTAAGGGTCTTGTAGAGTGCTGTCGGGTCCTGGAGTATTCTGTAGGGTTCCAGAGGGGCTTGTAGGGTTCCGTCAAAATCTGTAGGCTTCCCTAGGGGCCCGTAGAGTCCCGTAGATTTCCGTAGGGGCCTGTAGGGTTGTGTAAGTGCCCGCAGGGGTTGGTAGGAGATTGTAGGGTTCCATAAGTTTCCAGAGGGTTGTGTAGGGTTCCGTAGGGGCCTGTGGTGTTCCCTAGGGGCCTGTAGAGTCTCGTACGGTTCCGTAGGGGCCTGTGGTGTTCCCTAGGGGCCTGTAGAGTCTCGTACAGTTCCGTAGGATCCTGTAGGTTTCCATAAGCGCCCGCAGAGGTCTGAAGGGGCCCGTACTGTTCCGTAAGGATCCAGAGGGCTCCGTAGAGCTTCGTAGGTTCCCTAGAGGCCTGTAGAGTACCGCAGGAGCCAGTAGTGTTCTGTAGGGGCCCGTAGGGTTCCTTCCGTAGGGGCTGGCAGTGTTCCGTAGGGACATCTAGGGTTGTGTAAGTGCCCGCAGGAGTCTGTAGGAGTCCGTGGGATTCTGTAAGGTTCTGGAGCGTTCTGCAGGGTTCCGTAGGGGCCCGTAGAGTTCCGTAGTGGCTGGTAAAGTTCCGTAGGGCCCTGTACCGTTCCGTAACTGCCTGCAAGGGTCTTTAGGCTTCCGTAGGGGCTGGTAGGGTTCCATAAAGTTCCGTGGGTTCCTGCAGAGGTCTGCAAGTGCCCGCAAGGGCCTGTAGGGGCCCACAGTGTTTCTGTCAGGTTCCGTAGAATTCCGTAGGGACCATAGGTTTCCGTAGTGGCTGGTAGTATTCCGTAGGGGTCTGTAGGGTTCCGTAGGCACCTGCAGTGTTCTGTAGGAGCCCATAGGGTTTTAGTGAGGTTCCGTTGTGTTGCTAAGGGTCTTGTAGAGTGCTGTCGGGTCCTGGAGTATTCTGTAGGGTTCCAGAGGGGCTCGTAGGGTTCCCTCAAAATCTGTAGGCTTCCCTAGGGGCCCGTAGAGTCCCGTAGATTTCCGTAGGGGCCTGTAGGGTTGTGTAAGTGCCCGCAGGGGTTGGTAGGAGCTTGTAGGGTGCCATATGTTTCCGGAGGGTTGTGTAGGGTTCCGTAGGGGCCTGTGGTGTTCCCTAGGGGCCTGTAGAGTCTCGTACGGTTCCATAGGGGCCTGTGGTGTTCCCTAGGGGCCTGTAGAGTCTCGTACAGTTCCGTAGGGTCCTGTAGGTTTCCATAAGCGCCCGCAGAGGTTTGAAGGGGCCCGTACTGTTCCGTAAGGATCCACAGGGCTCCGTAGAGCTTCATAGGTTCCCTAGAGGCCTGTAGAGTACCGCAGGAGCCAGTAGTGTTCTGTAGGGGCCCGTAGGGTTCCTTCCGTAGGGGCTGGCAGTGTTCCGTAGGGGCCTCTAGGGTTTTGTAAGTGCCAGCAGACGTCTGTAGGAATCCATGGGATTCTGTAAGGTTCTGGAGGGTTCTGCAGGGTTCCGTAGGGGCCCGTAGAGTTCCGTAGTGGCTGGTAAAGTTCCGTAGGGCCCTGTGGGATGCTGTATGGACCTGTAGGGTTCCGTAGGGGCCTGCAGGGTTCTGTAAGTGCCCGCAGGTGTCTGTAGGGTTCCGTAGGGGTCTGTAGGGTTCCGTAGGCACCTGCAGTGTTCTGTAGGAGCCCATAGGGTTTTAGTGAGGTTCCGTTGTGTTGCTAAGGGTCTTGTAGAGTGCTGTCGGGTCCTGGAGTATTCTGCAGGGTTCCAGAGGGGCTTGTAGGGTTCTGTCAAAATCTGTAGGCTTCCCTAGGGGCCCGTAGAGTCCCGTAGATTTCCGTAGGGGCCTGTAGGGTTGTGTAAGTGCCCGCAGGGGTTGGTAGGAGCTTGTAGGGTTCCATAAGTTTCCAGAGGGTTGTGTAGGGTTCCGTAGGGGCCTGTGGTGTTCCCTAGGGGCCTGTAGAGTCTCGTACGGTTCCGTAGGGGCCTGTGGTGTTCCCTAGGGGCCTGTAGAGTCTCGTACAGTTCCGTAGGGTCCTGTAGGTTTCCATAAGCGCCCGCAGAGGTCTGAAGGGGCCCGTACTGTTCCGTAAGGATCCACAGGGCTCCGTAGAGCTTCGTAGGTTCCCTAGAGGCCTGTAGAGTACCGCAGGAGCCAGTAGTGTTCTGTAGGGGCCCGTAGGGTTCCTTCCGTAGGGGCTGGCAGTGTTCCGTAGGGACATCTAGGGTTGAGTAAGTGCCCGCAGGAGTCTGTAGGAGTCCGTGGGATTCTGTAAGGTTCTGGAGGGTTCTGCAGGGTTCCGTAGGGGCCCGTAGAGTTCCGTAGTGGCTGGTAAAGTTCCGTAGGGCCCTGTACCGTTCCGTAACTGCCTGCAAGGGTCTTTAGGCTTCCGTAGGGGCTGGTAGGGTTCCATAAAGTTCCGTGGGTTCCTGCAGAGGTCTGCAAGTGCCCGCAAGGGCCTGTAGGGGCCCACAGTGTTTCTGTCAGGTTCCGTAGAGTTCCGCAGGGACCATAGGTTTCCGTAGTGGCTGGTAGTATTCCGTAGGGGTCTGTAGGGTTCCGTAGGCACCTGCAGTGTTCTGTAGGAGCCCATAGGGTTTTAGTGAGGTTCCGTTGTGTTGCTAAGGGTCTTGTAGAGTGCTGTCGGGTCCTGGAGTATTCTGTAGGGTTCCAGAGGGGCTTGTAGGGTTCCGTCAAAATCTGTAGGCTTCCCTAGGGGCCCGTAGAGTCCCGTAGATTTCCGTAGGGGCCTGTACGGTTGTGTAAGTGCCCGCAGGGGTTGGTAGGAGCTTGTAGGGTTCCATAAGTTTCCAGAGGGTTGTGTAGGGTTCCGTAGGGGCCTGTGGTGTTCCCTAGGGGTCTGTAGAGTCTCGTACGGTTCCATAGGGGCCTGTGGTGTTCCCTAGGGGCCTGTAGAGTCTCGTACAGTTCCGTAGGATCCTGTAGGTTTCCATAAGCGCCCGCAGAGGTCTGAAGGGGCCCGTACTGTTCCGTAAGGATCCACAGGGCTCCGTAGAGCTTCGTAGGTTCCCTAGAGGCCTGTAGAGTACCGCAGGAGCCAGTAGTGTTCTGTAGGGGCCCGTAGGGTTCCTTCCGTAGGGGCTGGCAGTGTTCCGTAGGGACATCTAGGGTTGTGTAAGTGCCCGCAGGAGTCTGTAGGAGTCCGTGGGATTCTGTAAGGTTCTGGAGCGTTCTGCAGGGTTCCGTAGGGGCCCGTAGAGTTCCGTAGTGGCTGGTAAAGTTCCGTAGGGCCCTGTACCGTTCCGTAACTGCCTGCAAGGGTCTTTAGGCTTCCGTAGGGGCTGGTAGGGTTCCATAAAGTTCCGTGGGTTCCTGCAGAGGTCTGCAAGTGCCCGCAAGGGCCTGTAGGGGCCCACAGTGTTTCTGTCAGGTTCCGTAGAGTTCCGTAGGGACCATAGGTTTCCGTAGTGGCTGGTAGTATTCCGTAGGGGTCTGTAGGGTTCCGTAGGCACCTGCAGTGTTCTGTAGGAGCCCATAGGGTTTTAGTGAGGTTCCGTTGTGTTGCTAAGGGTCTTGTAGAGTGCTGTCGGGTCCTGGAGTATTCTGTAGGGTTCCAGAGGGGCTTGTAGGGTTCCGTCAAAATCTGTAGGCTTCCCTAGGGGCCCGTAGAGTCCCGTAGATTTCCGTAGGGGCCTGTAGGGTTGTGTAAGTGCCCGCAGGGGTTGGTAGGAGATTGTAGGGTTCCATAAGTTTCCAGAGGGTTGTGTAGGGTTCCGTAGGGGCCTGTGGTGTTCCCTAGGGGCCTGTAGAGTCTCGTACGGTTCCGTAGGGGCCTGTGGTGTTCCCTAGGGGCCTGTAGAGTCTCGTACAGTTCCGTAGGATCCTGTAGGTTTCCATAAGCGCCCGCAGAGGTCTGAAGGGGCCCGTACTGTTCCGTAAGGATCCACAGGGCTCCGTAGAGCTTCGTAGGTTCCCTAGAGGCCTGTAGAGTACCGCAGGAGCCAGTAGTGTTCTGTAGGGGCCCGTAGGGTTCCTTCCGTAGGGGCTGGCAGTGTTCCGTAGGGACATCTAGGGTTGTGTAAGTGCCCGCAGGAGTCTGTAGGAGTCCGTGGGATTCTGTAAGGTTCTGGAGCGTTCTGCAGGGTTCCGTAGGGGCCCGTAGAGTTCCGTAGTGGCTGGTAAAGTTCCGTAGGGCCCTGTACCGTTCCGTAACTGCCTGCAAGGGTCTTTAGGCTTCCGTAGGGGCTGGTAGGGTTCCATAAAGTTCCGTGGGTTCCTGCAGAGTTCTGCAAGTGCCCGCAAGGGCCTGTAGGGGCCCACAGTGTTTCTGTCAGGTTCCGTAGAGTTCCGTAGGGACCATAGGTTTCCGTAGTGGCTGGTAGTATTCCGTAGGGGTCTGTAGGGTTCCGTAGGCACCTGCAGTGTT